>NC_052044.1:1128510-1155597 GCF_015832195.1 Motacilla alba alba | reverse complement strand
TGGGCCAGCTCCTCTTTGCTTTTTCGGGGCCGCCCGCGGGCACGCGAGGCCGAGCCCGGGCAGCTCGTCCGGCTGGCAACGGGCACGGCGGCCGGCTCCTCCTTCACCGGGGACGCGAGCGGGGACACCTTCTCCTCCGGGGGCTCCTGGGCCACCGGCTCAGCTGCTGGGACAGCAGGAGGAGGAGCAGGTGAGATGTGGGCTCCTCTCCCGGCTGTGACAACCCCCCTGAAAAGCCCCTTCCCCGCTCACCCTCGGCGCCCTCCACGAAGATGCCGCCCAGGTGGGGCAGGACCCAGTAGCGCCGCCGGAACCGGTCCTGGCCCAGGGAGGCCGCACGCAGGGTCTGGGAGGAATGGAGCAGCTTCTTGCGGAAGAACATCTGCCTCTGTGGGGAGAGTGGGGGGCGGTGAGGGGGCTGCAGCCCCCCAGCAGGGCCGAACTCCAGCCCTCCAGCACCCGCTCACCTTGGCCAGCTTCTCGATCTGCCGCTCCAGCTCCGGGACGCTGGATGCAGACGTGTCAACCTGGGGAAGGGATGGGTCGGTCAGGGAAGAGACCCCCGAGGTGGCACCCACACTTCTGGCCCCTGCCCCAGCAGAGCCCGGAGCACCCCACCTCCTCCTCCCGGCGGGATCTCCTGCCCCGGGTCTCCTCCTCCTCCTCCATCTCCAGCCCCACGTCCTCGGTCAGGCGGGAGCTGCGCCGGCGCCGGCCGTCCTCCAGCCCCGTGATCTCCGACTCGGGACGGCCCGTCTTCTTAGCCAGGGCGACCTTCAGCCTGCCGGGACACAGCTGGAGGTGTTGGCTACCTGTCCCCCTGCCCACCCCACGCCCCCTGAGCCACCTGATCACCCGGAGGGGAAGGTGCTGAAGCTGCAAGCGAAGCCCCTTCCCCACCAACCTGCGCAGCCGGCCCTCGATGATCCACTTGCTCTTCCTGTAGTTGGACATGCTCTCCAGGGTCTTGTCGATCTCACTGCAGAACAGGGGATGGGGATGGCTGCAGCGAGCAGGATCCACTCGCAGGATCCACTCCAGCACCCCCAATCAGAGCACCTTCGTGCCCCACCAGCCAGCCCCACCTGACGATGAGGGCGCTGCTGTTGAGCTCGTTGATGAGGAAGACCAGGATGGAGGCTTTGCGCTCCGGGGGCAGCGCCTGGAAGGGTTTGGTGCGCAGCCCCTCGCACAGCTCGGCGCCCGCCCCGTGCGCCGTCAGGAAGCAGCGCAGCACCTCGGACACCGTGTCCCGGTTCAGGCTGATCTCCGACACTTTCTCCCCCAGGATCTTCAGGGACTGGGTGGAACAGAGGGAAAGGTTTGGGGAGTCCCCTGCTTGCCCCCACGGGGGTTTGTCAGGAGTTCCTGCCCACTTTTGTTCCTGCCCAGAGGTGGTTCTGGGTGGTCCTGTCACAAGGATGGATGGGGGGACACCCCAAAAGATGCTGGGGGTGAGGAGGGAGCTGGCCACAGGTAAGAAGAACAGGGAGAGCAGTACACCCCAAATTTAGGATTCTTTGTCCTGAGTTTTGCAGGCACTGACAGCCCCAGTCAGGGGAGGGGAAAAAGGGGAGAAGGTGGTGAAAAGGGGAGAAAGAGAGGGAAAGGAAAGGGGAGGCAAGGAAAGTGAAAGTGAAAGTAAAAAAAAACCACATGGAGGGAAGAAAAGGGAAGGAAAAGAAAGAACAAAGGGGTGAAAGGAAAGGAAAAATGGGGAGAAAAAGAGAAAGGGAAAAGAAAGGCGAAGGTGGAAAAATGATTGAAAAAAGAAAAGGGAAGAAAGGGAAAGAGGGGAAAAGGAAAGTGGGGGGAAGAAAAAGGAGGGAAGAAAAGGGATGGGAAAAATGGAAAGGGGAAAAAGAAAGGGAAAAGAAGAGAGAGAAAGGAAAGGGGAAGGGAAAAAAATAAGGGAAGGGGGGGGGAAATAAGGGAAGGGAAGAAAGGGGTGAAAGGGAAGGGAAGGAACTGTCTGACCTGGCAGGGGAGATCTTACCTAACGTGGGGGTCTCACCATGTGGGGAAGGGGGTCTCACTTAACAGGGGGTGTCTCACCTAACACGAGGATCTCACCTGTCAGGAAAGGGGGTCTCACCTGGCAGTAGGGTGGCAGCCCAGGGTCGCAGAGCGCCGCCTGCAGCAGCCTCACCAGCAGGTCCTGCAGCTGCCCCACGCCGGGGGCCACCCCCAGCAGCCCCTCCTGCAGCGCGCCCAGCGTGGGCACGTCCCGGGCTGGCTCCAGCCCCAGCACCTTCCCGTAGCTCTGCAGGAACTCCACCACCGTCAGGCAGTCGGAGAAGGCGCGGCTGGGCAGGACCAGCCCCGGGATGCGGGAGAAAGCTGGAAGGGGCTGTGGATCAGGGAGAAGAAAGGGAGGGGTCAGGGCCAGCTGGTGGCTCCCCGGGGTGAACTTTCTGAGCCCCCCAGCACAGCCCACCTGGTGGTCCCCCAGGCACATGTCCTCTGTGGGCTTCTTCATCTCCTCCAGGATGAGCTGCTGCCGCTGCCGCTCCTCCAGGCGCCGCTGGGCCAGCAGCCCCTTGTCCGCCTTCCGAGCGCCCTTGGCCTTCTTCTCCTTGGGCCTGGCCTTGTCCTTGCCCTTCTCTGGCTTCCCCTTCTTCTCCTTGGCCTGAGTCAGAGCCCGGATGTGTGGGGTAAAAAAGGTAAGGGGGAAAATCCATTTTTCATTTCCTCCCTCTGCCCCGTACTCGTGCCCACCGACTCACCTTGGATTTTTTCTTGGCCTCCTTGGCCCTGGGGGCTTTGGCCTCCTGCTTCTGCTTGTTCTTGGCCTGAGGGGAGGACAAGACCCGCTCAGGGACCCCCTGCACCAAGGAAACCCCCCCCCCCCCAAGCCCCATGCCCGCACCTTCCGCCTCATTTTCTTCTTGATCTTGCTCATTTTCAACTTGTCCTCCTCGCTGAGCACCTCTGGAGGGGGACACAGAGTGGACGTGAACTGGGGATCCCACCAGGGCCAGGCTGTGAGGGGCTTCCCACCGGGGCTGGGAAGGGGGGTACCTTGTGCTTCCAGCCTCTTCAGCAGCCGTGCATCCGTCTTGCTGAGCAAATCCACCATCCTGACCTTGGGTGGGCGGCCCCGGCCCCGCTTGGTGGCCGGGGTCTCCTTGGGCTTGACCTTCTCGGCGTTGCGGGGCCGGCCGCGCTTGCCCGTGATGGCCTGGATGCGCCCGGGGATCTCCTCGGGGCTCAGCTTCACCCACTGGGCGCCCTGTGGGGCACGAGCCGGCGTCACCCGTGGGCACAGCACGGGGCTGGGGGGCACAGGGGGGCTCAGCCGCCCCCCAGACCCACCTCTGGCGTGTCCCGCTCCTCGTAGAAGTCTCCCACGGGCATGCGGGGGCTGAAGCTGAAGTGCTCGCGCCGGACATCCTGCACCATGTTCCTGCTCAGGTACTGGGCACAGGGAGGAGGAGGAGGAAGGCTGTGAGGAAGCTCAGCGCTCTGGGTTCGCCACAGCCTCCATCAGCCACAATTCGGGGCTTTGGGGGGGCTGTGGTGGACCAGAAGCGCCCCCCAAGCTCCTCGGGGGTCCCCAGGGGTGGTACCTTGATGACCTCCGGGAATTGCTTCATCCTCTTGCCGCAGGGGCCGTAGTACCAGGTCTCGCCCTGCCAGCGATGGTTCCCCTTCTTGATGCGAACCTCTCGCCTCCACCTGGGCACGGCAGCGTCAGCCCGGGGCCGTGGGGCAGCATGGGGAGGGGGCGGGATGGGGAGGGGACAGGGCTGAGACCGCCCCAGGGGACAGCACCGGGGACGAGACGAGGAGGGGACAAGTGGCGGGGACAGAGCAGGGGGAGGGGATGGGGATGGGGACAGCATGGGAAGGGGATGGACAGAGGAGCAGGATGGGAAGGGGGTGGGGACAGGGGCAGGATGGGAAGGGGATGGGGACACGATGGGGACAGTTTCAGGAGCAGGATGGTGGGAAGGGGAAGGTATTTTTCCAGGCAGGATGGGGAGGGGACGGTGGGAGGGGACCAGAGCTGTGGGGCTGGACGGCCGGAGGAGGACAGGAACAGGACAGGGGCCAGGGAACAGAGTCGGGGGTCGGGGGCAGCACGGCCAGAGGAGGACGGAAACAGGATGGGGGAAAGGGAAAAGGGTCGGGGGCAAGAGAGCCGGAGGGGGACGGGAACAGGAGGGTGAAAAGGGAACAGGGTCGGGAGCAGCACGGCCGGAGTGGGACAGGAACAGGACAGGGGCAAGGGAACAGGGTCGGGGGACATCCCACGTACCCGTGCTGCAGCGGGAAGCGCACCTCCTCCTGCGTGGCGATGCGCCGGCGAGGGACATCACCTGCGGGGAGGGGACAGATGGGACGATGGGCTGGCGGGCGGGGGGTCAGCCCGGGGTGGGGAGGGGGGTGAGGTGGCGGCCACACCTGCCCCCGAGGCACTCAGCAGGGCGGGCTCCTCGCTCTCTCCCTCTCCTGGCGCGGCCGAAGTCTCCGGGCAGCTGTCGCCAGCCTCCTCCTCCTCCTCCTCTTCCTCCTCCTCCTCCTCTGCAGACGGGGCCGGAGACTCCGGCTCCAGCGGAGGGTCGAGCTCCAGGGACCCCGAGTCCCGCAGCCCCGCGTGGTCGCCGCTCTTCAGCTCGCCGTTGTCGCCTGAGGAGCCAAGGTCAGGGACGTCACCGGACACGTCACCGGGGCTGCGCGTCCCCTCCCTGCGCTGCCCGGGGGCCTCGCCGGTGCCACGGAGACCCCCGTGGGGCTCACGGTGCATGCCTCGCCGGTGACCCCCCCCGCCCCGGTGCGCGGGCAGCACGTACCGGGCAGGGCGGGCGGCGAGCCGGGGTCACGGAGCAGCGGGGCGGGCGAGGGGCTGGCGGGCAGCAGGCTGAAGGGGCCGGCGTGGAGTGGGGGGCTGGCGGTCAGGTCGGGGGGCTCCTCCAAGGAGGACTTGTCGCTCACCAGCTGCGAGTCGTCCATCGCGTACAGGTCGCCGGTGCCGGGGTCTGGGGAGGGGGGTGAGCACCAGGGCGGGGGGCACACGGAGCAACATCTCCGCTCGCCGGGAATAGCGGGGGGATGTGTGTGTGGAGTGGCCAAAAAGGCTCCGGCAGCAGAGGGGTTAAAAGGGGTTTGGGTTCCCCCCCTTCTCCTCCCCCCCAGCTCCGCCTCCTCCTCTGGGAAGCGGAGGAGCCCAAAATGGCCGTGGCGATGCTCAGCAGCGCGGAAGTTCAGGCGCTGGGGAACCGCCTCGTCACGGAGCTGGGAAGGACGGGAAGGAAGGCAGGGAAAGGCCGGGGACGCGGGTCCGCCCCTGCCCCGGGGGAGCGCCCCGGCACCGCCGCGTCTCCACGGGGACCGACAAGGGCTGGCACCGCTTCCCGGGCAGGGAATGGCTGTGCCCCCCACGCCCTGCCCCTACAGCACCCCCGACATCCCCCTACCTCTGGCCAGGGACTCGAAGGGCTCCAGGGGGTCCTCGCTGAGGATGTGGGTGTCCTCCAGCCGCGGGGCGATGGGCGACGCATCCCCCAGGCACCCACTGGCCCTGGGGGCCAGGACGGGCCCCTCCGGCCCCAGCGACCCCGTGCCAGCAGCTGCGGCCCCGTTGTAGCTGCAGATCTTCAGGTCTGAAGGGAACAATCGACCGAAAACAGACCCTGAGACGTGATGGTGACAGAGCTGGGGGATCCCCACTGCTGGTCCCCACGCTGGGACACCCAGCCCTCCATGGCACCACTGGGTGGTGACACCCGGCCTGGTTTTATGAGATCCCAACGCCTGCTCCAAGCTGTGACCGCCCAAACCCCATCCAGGACGCTGGGCAGGCAGGCAGAGCAGCTGGGACTCCCCAAGGAACGCCATGCCCAACTCGACCAGCATCCAGCACCCGCCTGCCAGAGCCCCAGCGCTGCATCCCAGAGCTCTGCCAGCCCTCCCAGGCTCCTACCTGGCTGTGCCTCCTCCAGCTCCTGGCTGCCCACCAGCCCACCCCCGTTCTCCGCGATGGTGGTGGTGCTGGTGGTGCTGGTGGGCATCTCTTTGGCTGCGCCGTCAGCGTCTCCCTGGCCGGGCTCCGGCTCGTCGGGAGCCAGCGGGAAGGGCTGCGAGTCCGGGCTCAGTATGGGCGAGGACTGCCCCGCCGCGTAGAAGCCGTCGGGCCCGTTCTGCATCAACTCGAAGCTCTGCTCGTGGAAGGAGTCGTAGAGCTCCTGCGAGTCGAAGCTCAGCCCCATGGGCCCGGCGGTGCCGTTGCCCCAGAACTCCTGCCCGGCCGCCCGCAGGTTGGTGCCGTGCCCCGGCGACGCCGGCCGGGACCCCCCGGCCACGCCGTTGAGGGGGAACTGTCCGAGGGCGGGCGGGCCCCCGTCCTTGAGGCCACCGGCGGGCGCGTAGGGCGAGTAGTCCCACAGGCAGTCGTAGGCGCGGAGGGGCTGGGCCCCGGCAGGCACAGAGCCGGGCGAGAAGGTCCCTGAAGTACCGGGGTGTGATACAGTAGAGAAGCCATTGACATTCATGCCCCCGTTCAGACCTGCCAGGGAGCAGAGGGACGGCGAGGTCAGCGCCGCGGGGGCTCTCCAGTGGGTGTGAGGATGGATCGATGACCAGGCGGGGCAGCTGCCAAAGCCCCGCTCGTGTCCCCCCCTCCCTGAGCGGGGAGGGAACGGGGGGGAGCTGCACGGTTCCCGTTTGCCAAACCGGCTCTGCCACGGGCTGTGCCGGCACCGGGCCCGGCGCCGCAGGACGCCGGGGATTAGCCGAGTGCTTGGCAGGGCTGTGCCGGGTCAGCTGACCGGCCAAATCCACGCACGGCCCCTGTGCCGCCGGCGCGGCTGCTTTTCTAGGCCAAGGCGGCGGCAGGGACGTGCAGACCCCGGCCCTGGCCCCACGCGCTGGAGCTACTGCCGGCCACGGCCCCTCCATCCCTGTGTCCCTGCAGCCACCCCATCCCTGTGTCCCCTCTGGCCCCACGGCCACCCCATCACTCTGTCCCTGCAGCTCCTCTATGCCTTTGGGCCCACAGCCATCCCATCCCTGTGTCCCTTCCATCCCTTTGTCCCTTCTGGCCCCACGGCCACCCCATCCCTCTGTCCCTGCAGCCCCTCCATCCCTGTGTCCCCTCTGGCCCCACAGCCACCCCTGTCCCCGTGGGGTCACTTACTTTTCCCTTGCTGGGGGAAGCCGAGCGGGGAGCTGTGGGCAAAGGGGGAGTCCCCTGAGGCAGGCGTGGGTTTCGGTCCTGAGGCAGCGGGTGCAGAGGAAAGGCCAGTGAAGTTAAAATGGTTGTTTGTTTCCATTTCTGCGCGGGGGAGAAGATGCACTGGGTCAGTCACTGGTGTGGCCTGGGGCTGCCAGTGTGCTCACCCACCCACCACTGACCGTCCCTCTGAGGGTGAGGAGTGACAGTGAAGCCCCCCAGGACTGAGATGCCACCTGTGCTGCGCTCTGGCCCAGGCCCAGCCACCCCAGCTGGATGAGCTGGCACCTGCTTGAGCACAGCTTGTCACCGGTGTCCCCAGGGCCAGCCATCACCAAGGTGTGAGCACCGTGTGCCACCATCCCCTGGCTGCTCCTGGGCTCCCAGCCATGGACCATACAGACCCCCCAAAGCAGCTCTGTGACCCCAAGAGGAGCCAGCATAACCCAACGCTCCTGGCACAGCAATGACCCTGTGGTGACAGACAGTGTCCCTGCCATGCCCCCCAGTCTGGAGGGGACCCCACACCCCGTTCTCCAGGCACAGCTCCAGGGTTTGAGGCTGGGCTCTGTTGGGAGCAAGCAGGACCTGAAGCCTGGTGACCTTCATCCCCCAGGAACCCCAAATGTGACCTTCATCCCCCAGGAACCCCAAACGCTCCCTCAAACCCGAGGCCACGAGGAGCGATCCCGGTGGCTCCATCCTGGGATAGGGCACAGGGGAACTGATGCCCTGCAAGCCCAGCAGATGAGCTGGGAGCCCCAGTGCTGGTGGGGACCCACAGGGGACACCCCCCAGAGCTGCCACCACTGGCAACTCCTGGCTGTGCCACACTTGCCACTGGCCAAGGCGGCACCGACCTCTCCGGAAGGGCCAAGGCCGCCGCACTCGGCGCTTCGGCAGCGGCTGGTGGCACAGCCCGTGTCGAAACCCGGATTTCATCACACCCTCGCCCGCCTCAGCTGGTGCCCTGGCAGGGGCCGCAGGGGCCACCGAGCCTGGCCAGGGCCACCACCGGTGATTCATCCACCGGAGAAACCCGTATGGGCGGTGACGCGGCCGCCACACGCGCGTGGCTCCCGGGCAGCCCGGGACGGACCCGCGGCCGCCTCCCCTGAGCCGTGAACCGGCCTCTGCCCCGGCCCAGCTGGAACCCCCGGGCGTGGGGACACCGGCAGCAGCAGCGGGGCTGGATAAGGAAAAGCCTTTCCGGTCCCACCCCGTGTGTGATGTGCCGGCCAGGAAGGCGCTGCCGGCTCTGGAGGTCAGAGTGCCAGCACCGCCGGGATGTGCCAGCACCACCGGGCAGGTGGCGGCTGCAGGTCGCAGACTGGGATGGACTGGGATGGTTTGGGCACGTGCCAGCCTGGGGAAGGGGCCGGGAGAAAATAAAAACAAGCAAAGTGGGAACGTCACCCTTGCTCCAGGGACACCCCAGGCCCAACAGAGGCCAGAGCCGCCCTTGGCATCGCTGGGAGCTCAGCCAGCACCAGGTGCATTGTGGACACCGGCCATCCGTGGCCACCCAAGGCCACCTGTCACCTGCCACCCGCACCGGGGCTCCTGCGGCCCCGCTCCCCCCGCCCTGAGGCAGCGAGCGTGGAGCTGAAACTGGGCCACTGAGAGAAACCGGAGCCAGGCAAGGTGAGGAGGGCGAGGGGCAGGAGCCTCGGATGGCGGCATTGCGGGCACCTCGGTGACGGTGGGTGACAAGGTGGGCACCGAGCCCGCGCTGGCCCCGGCTCCTGTCACACCGGGCACGGCCAACGTGGCAGCGCCGCTCGCCCCGGTGTCAAACCCGGTGGCAGCGGCGCTGCCGGGCCCTGGGATCCCCGTGGGGACACTGGGGCCAGGAGTGTCCCCGGAGCTGAGTTTGGGGGGACAGAGCTCCAGGCTGGGGGGGGATCTGTCGGTGCCGTGGAGCCGCTGCCGTTCCCCGGGCAGAGAGCTCGGCCTCCCCGGTTCTGCGGCCCTCCCGGCCCGGTGGCACCGGGAGGCCCCGGGAGCGTGACGCGACCTGATTAAAAAGGACGTTTCAAAAACAACGAGACGCAACAACCGGCTGCCATTTCCCGGCCACTTCCTGCGGGGACGGACACACGGGGGGACACGGGACCGGTGCCCCCCAGCCCCGCACCCGGCGGGGACGCCCCGGTCCCTGCGGCAAGGACACCCCCACCCCCCTTTCGCAGACCCCCCGCCGGGTCTCCGGGGATGGGGGGCTCGGTGTCCGCGCCCCCGCCGCCGCACGGGGGTCCCGGTCCCGGAGAGTGCGGTGGGAGGGGGGACACGGGCGGGCGGTGCCGGAGGGGAGGGGGCACCCCCCGAGCTCCGGGACGGGGCTGCGGGGGAACCGCACCGGCCACCGGCAACGGGGCTGGGGCTACCGGCAGGTCTGGGCCCTTGCATAGGGAGGGGAGCGGGGGGGGGGGTCACCGGGAGCCGGTAAGGGAGGAGGAGGGGGGGTCACGCCATGGAACCGGGATGCGCAGGGGGAAGCGGGGAGAGAGGACGGCGTCTCACCGAGGTCAGGAAAGGGGAGCGGCGTGCCGCCGCCGCCGCCACCGGGCCCGAACCGCCGCAACCGACCTTCCCAGCCCCTGGCTCCCTTCAGCCGGGCCGTTAACGGCCCGTTACCGCCCGCCCCCCCCTCTCCTCCGCCGCGACCCCGCACCTGGCAGGCGGCGGCGCGGGCCCGGTTCAGGCGGCGCGGGGCGGGGGGCGGCTCGGCATGGCGCGGCCCCTCCGCCGCACCGGGCCGGCCCGGGGCCCCCTCCGCTCCGATCCGCTCCGGTACCGGGCCGGGCCGCGGAGCCGAACCCGCGGCCGCGGCAGGAAGCGCCTCGCGCCGCCGGGCGGTCCCGGGACCGCCCCCGTCCCGTCCCGTCCTTCCCCCCCCACCCCCCCTTCCCTCCTCCTCCTCCTCCTCCTCCCCCCGCACGTCACGGCGGCCGCAGTGGCGTCACCGGGAGCGGCGCCGCCGTGGCGTCACCGGGGGCGGGCGCGCGCCCACGTGGGAGGGGGATCCCCGCCCCCGGCGGGGTCAGGGCGGGGGGAATCCCCACGCGGGGACGCCCCCCCACCCCCGGCTCCGGGACCCCCGGTTATTCCCGGGGCTCCCCCACCCCGCACCGGCACCCCCCGGGAACGTCCGCCCCGTTCCCCCCCCCGCACTCTCTCGTTCGCTCCCCCCTCGCTCCCCGCAGCCCCGGCTCGACCCCCGAGAACGGCGGCGCAGCCGGGACCGGAACCCCGCAGGGCACCGGTGCTCCCCGGTTCGGCCGCGGGGACACCGGTCCCCCCCAGCTCCCCCCGGCCCCCGGGATCCCCGGTGACGTCACGCGGCACCGGCCGGGCCGCGCTGCGCAGGGCCCGGGGGCGACACCGGCTCCGGGGGCGGCGGGGGGAGAAGGGGGTCCCGGTGCGGGGGGGCTGTCCCGGTGCGGCCGCGATGGAAGGCGGGCGGGGGGGGGTGTCCCTTCCCGGTGCGGGGCAGCGGAGCCCGGTGCGGGGGTTCCCCCCCTGAAGGAGGCTCCCGGGGGGTTGGGGAGGTCCCGGTACAGAGCCGGGGGTCCCGGTGCAGCTGGCCCGGTCTTAGGGGGTGTCGGTACAGATCCCGGGGTCCCTCTACAGCTATCCCAGCCCCGTATGGGGTCCCGGTGGGTCCCGGTATCCCCGTCCGCGGGTCCCGTGCTGCGCGCTGCGTACCTGGGGGGGCGGCGGGGGCGGCCCGCACCAGCCCCGGTGCCCGCCCGGCCCGGTGCGCTGCGGTGCCGGTGCCGGTGGTGGAGCCGGGCGGGGCGCAGGTGCTCCCGGCCCCGCGTGATGTCAGCGACCGCCGCCGCCCCCTCCGCCACCGGGGCCGCGCCGCCATTTAAAGGGACCGCCGCCCTCCGTGGGGTGAGGGGGGATGGCCGGGGACACCCCCCCCAACCGGGGCCGCGCCGCGGGACCACCGGGTGCCACCCCCGTGGGGACAACCCCCGCTCCTCCGTGGGGGTGAGCAGAGCCCGGCACCGGGGGCCACCGGCGGAGCAGTGCGGGGGGGTCGGGAGTTGGGGGGGTCCTGGTACCCTCGGGGGATGTCCCCCAGCCCCGCAGTAGGCGAGGTCGGGCCGGAGCGGCCCCTCGGGACCCCGAGGACAAAGTGGCAGCTGCCGGGGCCGGGCCGGGCCGGGGCGGCTCTTTGTGCTGCGAAATGGTGGAGCTGGAACTGCGCGGGGGGGCGGGACTGGGACGGACAGACGGACACAGCGCCAGCATCTGTCACCCCCCGGGCTGTCCCTGCAGTGGAGGGAGGAGGGGGTTCCCCCTCTCCTGGAGACCCCATAGGACAAAGGGGAACCCCCAGGGCTGGGGGTCCCTGCACTGGAGCAGCACCCAGCATAATTCCCCCACGGAGGGGATCCTGGGGGAGCCCCAGGGCTGGGGGGCTCCCAGGACTTGGATCCTGCAGGAGCCACAGCACACAAAGCCTGCGAACGTTTTCAGCGATGTTTTATTGGAAATGTTAAATACTGGGGGTCCGGCCCCAGCGGAGCCGGGTTGGGGGTGCTCGGGGGGCTCAGGCGTGTTCCTCTGCCAGCTTCTCTGCCTTGGCCACCGCCTCCTCGATGGGCCCCACCATGTAGAAAGCCTGCTCAGGCAGGTGGTCATATTCACCTGGGGGGGACACAACGTGTCAGGGGGGAGCGGGAGGCTCAGCCAGGCTCCCCCAGACCCCCCCGGAGAGCCACCTCACCCGCCAGGATCTGCTTGAAGCCCTTGATGGTCTCTTTGAGTGGCACCAGCTTGCCCATGTGGCCGGTGAAGACCTCGGCCACCTGGAAGGGCTGGGACAGGAAGCGCTGGATCTTGCGGGCACGGGCCACCGTCAGTTTGTCCTCCTCGGACAACTCGTCCATGCCCAGGATGGCGATGATGTCCTGCAGGGACTTGTAGTCCTGGGGAGGGGGACACAGGGGGTGAGTGGCCAGAGCTGATCCCCCACCCCAGCACTCCAAGGGGAAGGTCTGCCCCAGCCCCCTCACCTGAAGGATCTTCTGCACGCCCCGAGCCACGTCGTAGTGCTCGGGCCCCACGATGTTGGGGTCCATGATGCGGGAGGTGGAGTCCAGGGGGTCCACGGCTGGGTAGATGCCCAGCTCGGCGATGGCACGGGACAACACCGTGGTGGCGTCCAAGTGGGCAAAGGTGGTGGCAGGCGCAGGGTCAGTCAAGTCGTCGGCTGGCACGTAAATAGCCTGGGGACACGGAGGGGAGGGGACAGTTGGTCCCAGGCAGGTGACACAGCCCCCCGGGACCCTGGGGTTGGTCCTGCCCTCACCTGCACGGAGGTGATGGAGCCCTTGCGTGTGGTGGTGATGCGCTCCTGCATGGTGCCCATGTCAGTGGCCAGCGTGGGCTGGTAGCCCACAGCCGAGGGGATTCTGCCCAGCAGGGCTGACACCTGTGAGGGGACAGAGTGAGGGACAGAGCACGAGGGGCTGGGCAGGTGGGGGACGGGTGCACTGCCCCGTGCCAGCACAGACCTCGGAGCCAGCCTGGGTGAAGCGGAAGATGTTGTCGATGAAGAGCAGCACGTCCTGACCCTCCTGGTCCCTGAAGTACTCGGCCACCGTCAGCCCCGTCAGGGCCACCCTGGCACGGGCGCCCGGGGGCTCGTTCATCTGCCCGTAGACCAGGGCGACCTGCGGGTGGGACGCTGGGGTCAGCATGGTGTCACTGCCACACCTGGCACTACGTCAGGGGACTCCCTCAGGGTGTCTGCACACCTTGGAAGTGGCATCTTTGAGGTTGATGACCCCAGACTCGATCATCTCGTGGTACAAGTCGTTGCCCTCGCGGGTTCTCTCGCCCACGCCGGCGAACACCGAGTAACCACCGTGGGCCTTGGCCACGTTGTTGATCAGCTCCATGATCAGCACAGTCTTGCCGACACCAGCACCTCCAAACAGACCTGGGAGAGGGGGAAACAAGGGTCCTGCTGAGCCCCAAACCAGCCTGGCTGCCCCCGGGGTCTCCCTCCAGCTCTTTCCTCCTCAGATACAAAAAGCGTTGCTTCAGCAAGCTCAGGAGAACGAAAGTCATGGGGTGGATCATCAGTGAAGGAAAAGCTCTCCAGAGAAATTGCTGGAAATCCCAGAGGGATCATCAGGTGCCCATTTCCCAGACCCACCCCTGCTCTGGGGGTCACGTACCGATCTTGCCACCCTTGGCATAGGGAGCCAGCAGATCCACGACCTTGATCCCTGTCACCAGGATCTCCTGCTCCACACTCATCTCCACGAACTCAGGGGCCTCGGCGTGGATAGCAGCAAACCTGGAGTGGGAAGAGAAGAGGAAGGGGGTGGGCAGCTGCTCTGAGCCCCCCAGCTTGGGGGCTGGCAGGGGACAATCCCTGCTGTGACCCAGAAGAGCCAGAGTCACCTCCCTGCTCACACCTGGGGTGCCCTCCAGCCCCTCAACACTCACTGTTTGGTCGTGATGGGGCCCCTCTCGTCGATGGGTTCCCCAATGACATTCATGATCCTGCCCAGGGTCTCGGGGCCCACGGGGATGCGGATGGGAGCACCAGAGTCCAGCACCTTCTGTCCCCTCACCAGCCCTTCCGTGCCATCCATGGCAATGGTGCGCACGGTGTTCTCCCCTGCCGAGGCCCAAGGACAGCACAGTCACCACTGCGTCCTCAGGCTGACCCTGGGGACAGCTGCTGGTGGCTTCCCCAGGCCCTGCCAAGGGGACATTTTGCTGGGAGAAGGACACAGAGGAGCAGCAGGAATTAAATAGCCCTGAGGAAAACTGAGCCGTGCAGCCGCAGCCCTCGGGCAGCCATTTTCCTCCTCAGATTGAAATCCGTGGCTTCAGCAAGCTCAGGAGAACGAAAGTCATTGGCAACATCATCACAGGAGGACCCCTCCCCGTCCCAGCTGCTCACCCAGGTGCTGAGCCACCTCCAACACCAGCCGCGTCTCCCTGCCCTGCACCTCAAGGGCGTTCAGGATGGGGGGCAGCCCCTCGTCGAACTGCACATCCACCACGGCCCCGATGACGGCCACGATGCGGCCGGTGGAGGAGCCGGCCTTGGCGGCAGGGGCTGCCTGGGCGGCATAGTCCCGTCCTGGGGGGAGAGGGACGAGTCAAGGTCGGCCGGGGCAGGGCAGCTCCGGGCTCCGTGGGGGTGCGGAGATGGGGCTGCCCTGCAAACCTTGGGGGGTGCCCGAGACCCCTGAACCTCCCTGGGTGCACCTAGGACCCCCTGAACCCCCTTCCTCAGCGCACTCTGGATGCCCACACCCCGTTCTATGCACCAATGACCCCCTCCAGGGCCCTCCTCACTGTACCCCGCTTTGGGTACCCCCGCAGCCCCTGCACCCCCTCAGCGCTGCCAGGACCCCCCGAGCTCCCTTCCCTCAGCGCTGCCAGGACCCCCTGGACCCCCTCCCCCGGTACTCCCGCGATCCCTGCAGCCCCCCACGCCCACCCCCGCGGCCGCTGCTCCTCTGCCGCAGCCCATCCGCTCGCCCTGCCCGCTGAGCACGGCACACCCCACCCCGGTACCGGGGCCCTGAGCACCGGCACCCCGCGTCCCCCACCCGCGCAGGCCCCAAGGTGACCCCGGCCCGCCCGGCACTCACGCGCCCCGACGGCGACAGCCGGGGCGGCCCCGCGGCCGAGGAGCAGCGGGAGGAGGTCCCGGCTCGGGGCGGCCCCGCGGGGCAGCAGCGGCCGGGCCGCGGCGGCGGCGGCGGCGGCGGAACGACCCGCGAGCCCCAACATGGCGGCGCCGACTGAGCCCCGCGTCCCGCCCGCCCCTCACGGCCCCCGCGGGGCGGGGCCGCCGAGCCGCGCGTCACCGCCGCACCGCGCGCCCATTGGCTGCTCCGCGGAGAGGCGCCGCGCGGATTCGCGCTCCTATTGGTCACACCGATGCGGCGCCCGCTCTGCGCCTCGTCACGATTTGGTGGCAAATCCGTCCGTCAAAACGCGCTGCGGCCTGATAGGGCGGCGTGGTGGGAAGGGGCGTGTCCCGGGCGAAGGTCGGCGGAAGTGGCGGCGCACGTGTCCCGCGCTTGTCCTTGGGCGGGCGCCGTGACCGCGGCCGAGGCCGCACCGGGCCCGTGACCGGCCCTGCTCCAGCCCGCGCCACGGCACCGCCCCGAGCGGCCACCCCTCACCGGGCCCGCACGGCCGAGGGTCACAGCACCGCCCCGCCCGGACACCGTGTGCGCCTCACGGCCCAGGTGTCACTGCAGTGCCCCCGGGGCACCGGCTCCTGTCTTCTCCCCAAGGCCCAAACCGCGCCCGGGGATCTGGGGACCACGGCAGCACTTCTCTCCTGGCCCCCAAGGGATGGGATCCCACCGTCCTGACTCCCGACATGAGGGGAACCTGAGCACGCTTGTTGCCACTGGGAGGGGATTGCACCCAAAATGCCCCCCCAAAGAAGGGGATCCCACCCTATTGAACCCAAATAGAACGGGATCCCACCCCACCAAAGAAGAGGATCCCATCCCACTGAACCCCACAAAGAAGGGGATCCCGCCCCACTGAACCCCCCACAGGAGATCCCACCTCACCAACCCCCCTAAAGGGGATCCCATCCCACTGAACCCCAAAGAAGAGGATCCCACTCCCCAGTGCCTCCCCAAAGAAGGGGATCCCACCCCACTGACCGCCCCATAGAAGGAGATCCCACCCTATTGAACCCCCCAAAAAAAGGAGATCCCACCCTATTGACCCCCCCATAGAAGGGGATCCCACCCCACTGATCCCCACAAAAGGGGATCCCACTGCACTGAACCCCCCAAAGAAGGAGACCCCACCCCACTGACCCCGCTTTGCCCCGCGGCGCTGAGGAATGCACAAGGCCCAGGCCGAAGGGAGAGCCAGGGAGTCTTCAACAGTTTATTAGAAAGAATGCAGACATTAAAAAAATCCCAGCTGCTCTGAACATAAATTGAGGTTTTTCAGCCTGGTTGGCAGGCGCCCGCGCGCCCCTCGGTCTGTCACTTGCTGCCAAACCCACAGTGCAAATACGATTTGGTCTAAAATGTACAGATTGACAAGCAACAATGTACAGCCACTCGCAGCCCGGGCGAGGAGGTGGAAAGGTTTGGGGGTCACACAGGACCAGGGGCAGGCTCCGGCCACCAAAAACGAGGAGAATTTGGAAGTTTTCCTTTTTTTTTTTTTTTCCTTCAAGATGAATTTTTGGATTTTTAGTGGGAACAGACCTGAAGACATCACGGAGGGATGTGCCTCGCCTGCTGAATTTGTTTTGAACAGTTTTTTGTTCCCAGTATAAATGGACAATTAATTTGAGGCAGTGGAGAGAGAGGAGGGAGGGAAAAAAAAAAACCTCGTTTAAACCACACTCAGTGTTAATTCAGGGTTCTCCCACTGTAATTACATCTGCTACGAGGCAAGGAGGCTCTGTGAACTTTATTGCAACAGATTGCCTACACCTCAATCGGGTTGGTTTGGGTTTTTTTTTTCCTCTTTTTTTGGAAGTCTGGAAAACGGTTCATGCATAACTGTTATTGCCTCTCGTGGCTTTAAGACCGCCCCGTGCCATGGGACACACCTACCATCAGTGAAGCCATTTAGAATGGACTGAAAATGGGTTAAAGGATGCAGGATCTCCCTTTAGGGCTATCAACTCAGGAATTCTTATCTCAATTATGAAATGTTGTGATGAACTTCTTTCCCCAAAACCCTGAAGACGACGCTTTGCCTTACTCCAGATCCGGCATTTCTAGAGGAGAAAAAGAGAGAATTAGTGGTTTTAGGGTTGCTTTGTGGGTTTTATATTTTGGCTTGGTTGGTTTTTAAAAGCTCCCAGGGCACTATTATGTCACAAGGGACACGAGCAAGACGACCTGGCCTCCAACCAAGGAGGTCACGGGGCACTTTGGGGCCTCTGCCCTCCCCCTGGCTCTTCCCAAGGGAAAGCCGTGCCAGAGCCACCCGAGCACGTGCTGCTCCTAAAGCCAAAGCCTCCCTGGGACTGCAGCTGCCTGGGAAGGTCAAACTGGTATTTGGGGCTTGTGTGGAGAGGCTTTCCCAGATTAGTTTTGTCTGCCAGGGCTGGCTTTAGCTGGAGGACAGGACGAACATCTGCTGGCTCGGAGCATTCAGCAGGTGTGTGAGGGGAAAACAACAAAGACACCAACTTACTTTCATCATCACTGTCTGGTGAGTCCTGCAAAGGAGAACAAACAACCTTTAAGTGGAGCAGACAGCTCCTCTACCACCCTCCCCACCACCAGCAAAGAGCTGCTGCTCCCAAATCTGGATTTTGAGGAACTCGGTGAGCTCAGTTTGGCCTCACTGCAGACCCACAGTGACCCCCAGAGAGACACAGCCACCAAACTGGTGTCCCCAGCACCCTCAGCACTGCTGAGAGGGTGACATCACCTGTACAAGCAAAGTTAGGGGCTATTCAAGCCTTTTTTAGTGCTGAGGGGTGAGTGCAGCTGTTCACTACACCCACATACTCACGTCATCTGCCCCATCTACTTCTGGCAAGTCTACGTCGTCGTCTCCTCCCATGTTGTTCATCATCTGCTCAGAGACACAACAGCCACGTTTTGGGGTGAATCCAACCCAAAACAATCCTAAACCAACAGCCCCCCCTTGCTTTAACGGATCAGTGGCCCCCATGCAGGAATTACAAAGGGATGGTGCACAAAAAGCTTGGATTCATTGCCTGGAAATTCCTGAAACTCCAGGAATTTTTCATTCCCTACCTCAGAAAAGCGATCAAAATTGGACATGTCTTCATCTGAATCATCTTCCCAGTCTTTCCAGTTGTTGAAGTCCACGCTGAGCCAGTTGAGCTGCGGCAACACCAGGAGTTATTTAAGGACAAGGAATTATTTAAGGACAAGGAAGTGGCTGTCAGTTAGAACAGGCAGGTTAACGAGAGCTGCCGTGGGATCAGGAGCAGGAAAGTGACCCAAAACCGCTCCACAATTTGAACATGACCCAAATATTCACTAAATTAAAAGCCAGGGGAGGCAGCAGATGCCCAGACCCACCTTTGCCCTCTCTTTTGTTAACCTTGGCCATGCCTGACCAGACTCTCCTTTTCGTAAACAACACAAGATGGATCTGTCTGTTCTTTTATGCTTTGATTCCTGAAAAAGACCAAATATCCATCAGTACCATCAGGATGACCTTCACCAGGAACTGCTGACATCCTTCCTTTATCTTCACCTCTCCCCTTATTCCTTGTCCTGGAGAACACCCCCTGGAGAAGCTTTCCTGGATCTGACTTGGAGCTTTTATGTTCTAAGGAATAATTTTCCTTAGAAAATCGTCCATATTCCTATTTTTAAGGATTAAAATCTTGGGAGCAGCCTAAAGAACGGGTGGTATTTTTTAGAACCAAGGGATGGTTTGGGTTTGAAAGGACATTAAAACCCAAGTTCCAAACCCATGCCATGGGCAGGGACACCTTCCACCAGCCCAGGCTGCTCCAACATGGCCTTGAACACTTCCAGGGATGGAATATCTGCAATTTCTCTGGACAAGCTGTGCCAGCCCCTCACCAGCATCAAGAACTCAGGAAGAATCAGGAGGATACTCACATTTGGATCGATATTATTGAAGAGATCGATTTCATTTAAATGTTTAAAGTTATCGCTTCCTCCAAGACAACTGCAAGAGAAAAATAAATCAGTATTTAGCCCAAAAACATCTCACGGAACAAATGTGCTTCTTCTTGTGCCTGAAGTACTCACCTGAACGTGAGTTTGGACTTTTCAAAATTTACATTTACGTCTTTGCTGTCTTCAACACAGAACTCAATAAAGACGTAGTCCCTCCGGTCGTACCACTTTGCAGAGGCAGGCTGCCTGTGGGCACAGCAGGGACACATTGATTTTCATCAAGAAATCCAACAAAAACCCTTCTTTCTGCACTTAAAACCCGAATTTTGAGCTTATTGTTATTTTTTAAAGGTGTTTTAAGTTGAAAAGAGAGCTGGAATAAAAAGAAAGGAGGTATTCGGAGTGTGACGCCCCCAGAAAGCTCCTGGGAGGAGCCCCTGAAATATGAGACTGAAATAAACGTTTCAGCAGACCAAAATTTTGATAAACTTCAAGATGAGCTACTACAGACTGTGGCAGCAGCTCCACCACCTCCAACAGCTGCACAGGCAGACTTCAGAGTGGTTTTTGTCACGCAAAGAGTTAAAACCTAAAGCAAAATTTTAAAAAAGCATTATTTTTTTGAGGGTATTGATACTATAAAAATGGATTTGCTATGATTAAGACCCAATTAAGCCAGCACAGGCTGGAGAATCACTGCTCCAGGCTCTTTACAACCTCCCAAGCACTCCTACTGGGACTCCCAAGCACTTTGGAACTCTTCTGCCTTTGCACAACCACCTCAAAAATCAACAGCGTGTCCAGGGCAGCTGGGAACTCCACAGAACTCCAGAGCAACTCCTGTGTTTGCAGAGAACTCACCTGCACTGCTCCGTGCTCCGTGGAGCAGGGAAAATGACCTGGCTGGGCTCAGACACCTCCTCCCCCTTCCAGTCCTCCCCTGGCAACCGAGGCCCAGCCCAGGGAACGGCTGCATTCCAGAACCAGCGGCCTCCCAGCAGGGCTGCTGCACGGGCACAGAGCCCAGGGGTGTTCCTCACACTCCTCTGTCTTCCCAGGGAATCGTGGAATGCTTGGGAGGGACCCTAAAGTTCAGCCAGTGCCACCCCCTGCCATGGTTCACCAGCCCAGGTTGTCCAACCTGGCCTTGGACGTTTCCAGGGATGGGGAATCCATTCCAGGGCCTCAGAGGGAGGAATTTCATCCCAATATTCCACCTTAATCTCTTCTTGAACCTTATCTCCCCCTTTATCTGCCATTCCTGTGCTCCTCCAGCCTCACAGGGAGGAATTTCATCCCAATATTCCATCTTAATCTCTTCTTGAACCTTATCTTCCCCTTTATCTGCCATTCCTGTGCTCCTCCAGCCTCACAGGGAGGAATTTCATCCCAATATTCCATCTTAATCTCTTCTTGAACCTTATCTTCCCCTTTATCTGCTATCCCAGAGCCTCACCAGCCTCACAGGGAGGAATTTCATCCCAATATTCCATCTTAATCTCTTCTTGAACCTTATCTTCCCCTTTATCTGCCATTCCTGTGCTCCTCCAGCCTCACAGGGAGGAATTTCATCCCAATATTCCACCTTAATCTCTTCTTGAACCTTATCTCCCCCTTTATCTGCCATTCCTGTGCTCCTCCAGCCTCACAGGGAGGAATTGTTCCAGGCTGATGGACTTGCAGTGGGATGAGGTGGAAGGTTCTGAGCTGGACAAGGATCTAAACCAGGGGACGTGGCTTGTGACAGCCACCTCAGCAAGGTGAGGCCCTTTGTGCTGCTCTCTTAGCCAATATCTGACCAAAAACTAACTTTTCAGACAATTTATTAGGTGATCTTTGCTAAATGTGCCACAGATCAATGCCAACAATTAATTGATTATCAGGTGAGTCAAAACCTTGATCTGGAAGTTTAGCAAAGGGGCTCACCCAAAGGTGCTCCCATCCACATTTCCTAGGGATGAACCCAACCGTGGCACAGCCCAGCTCCAGATGAAGCCCAAACCAGCCACCTCTGAGCTCCCCCAGTGCCACGGGTGCTGGGCACGCTGGTGCCAGCTCAGGGAAAAGCTGCAGAATGGAAACAATGCCTTGGGCAGCCCAAACACCTCTTGTAGGTGCCACAGCACCTGGGCAGAGAGCAATGTCCACGGATTTAATTTCCAAAAGCATAAAAACAAGTGGATTCTGAATTCAGCCTTGAGTTTCAGCTGTTCCAGGGGTGAAAACCTGCTGCTTTCCCTCGTAGCAGCATTTCAGGGAATGTTAATTATCACCTTATTCAGGTAAAGTGCAGCAGCAGAGCAGCAATTTTCTTACTGTGGTATTTTTAAACCCTTCTTGGACACAGATTTTCCTCTTTTAACGGGGAATGAAAGACTCTCAGGAGGAAAGGAGGATGAGAAATGCCCTGCTCTGCTCCCTCTGTGCTGGGAGACAAAACCCCCAGCGTGGGGCACTTGGGACATGGCTGCAGCTCTGTTATTAACAGAAATCTCAGTGTCCCTGCCCGGGTGACGCAGGGGCTGGGTGCTGTTAACACTTCCCAGCTCTCAATGTCAATGGAGACATCTCCAGCCTTCCCAGGGAGGTTCCTGGCCGTGACCTCAGCAGCTCTGCTGGGATCAGGGATTTGAGGCACCAACAGAACTCACGGGGCTCCCAGAAATCCCACTTGGCTCACACATTTGAGCTACAGAGCAGAAGGATCCTAGGTAAGTCCGACTGGGCCATAATTCATGTTTTTGAACCTAAACCTGCCCTGCTTTCCTGGGAATTCACCCTGAGAGTGCTCGGAACCCGTGACCTCAGCAGCTCCACCAGGATCAGGGATTTGAGGCACCAACAAAACTCACGGGGGTCCCACAAACCCCACTCAGCTCACACGTCCGAGCTGGACAGCAGCAAGATCCCAGGTGAGTTTCACAAGGCCATAATTCACATTTCTGAGCCTAAACCTGTCCTGCTTTCCTGGGAATTCACCCCAAGACCTGTGACCTCAGCAGGATCAGGGATTTGAGGCACCAACAGAACCCAGCTCTCCCAGAAACCTCACTCAGCTCAAGGCTACACACACACACCTCCAAGCTGGACAGCAGCAAGATCCCTGGTGAGTTTTATTTAGCCATAATTCTGGTTCCAGGTTTCTGGAACCTAATTTTCATAATTCCAGGTTTCTGAACCTAAACCTGCCCTGCTTTCCTGGGAATTCACCCCGAGAGCGCTCGGAACGTGCTGGAGCTGCCTCTCCTCCTTTTATCTGCTTTTCCAATCTCATCCTCCCAAAGGGAGGAGGGAAAACCTCCCTGTGAGCTTCAGTCAGGACTCACCAGTTCCAACCAGTAAGGCAGGACCTGCTGGAGAGCTGGGATGAGGAGGAAGCCACAGCTCCTTTTTGTCTCCTGCCCACACGGAGATTCCCAGGAGACAACCACACGCGGCAGCAGCCCGTGGGGAGCCGTGCACGTGCTCCCAGTGCTGCCGTGGAAAATCTCCTCTCCCAGGCACTGCCCCATCACCTGTCAGAGTTCCATCCTGCTCACCCAAACCCCGAGGGAGCTCAGCCTCCTGCTGAGGGGGTTTTGGTTATCCAGCACCTCCCCATGGGATTTGGGAAAGAGAAGAATTTAAACGTTTAAAAGGGAATTTAAAACTCTGTCCTGGGTGTTCCCAGTGCTTCATTCCAGTGAGGATTTCCTCTGTCCCACCCATCTGTGCTTTGGGGACTTCCTGAGCAGCCACAGCCACCCCTGCAGCTCCTCTGTCCCCACATTCTGATGGCAATCGTTATTCCAGCACTGTGGGACAGGTTCTAGAAGCTTCCCAGCAGCACTGAAGGGGAATGTGGAGGCTCAGCTTCACCACAGAGCCTGATCCAGGGGGGCTCTGCTGGATATCCCTGGATATATCCTGGTCTCTGGCACCAGTGGAATTGCAAATCCCCTCATCTGTGGCACTGAGAAAATTCCCAAACCTGTTCTCATGTTCTCTGTCAGCATCCTGTGCCTGTGGAATCTCATCTTTGTCTCCTGACAGCTCCTACAGCTCGAGGACACTGCAAAAATCAGGCCCTCAACAAGATTTTTCCCTCCCAGACAGCAATAAAACCTGTTTTGTAAAATGACTTTTCCTTTAATTTTTACACCTTGGAAAAGTGTCCTTTTTTAATTAAAAAAGCCTCATTTTAGATTTTAGACCATTCTATGCAGATGCAGCAGTTTCAGGATGATGAAATCTACAGAAATTACACAAAATAACTCAAATTTGATCACAGTTCTCTCACTTTCACTCATGTTAAGATGAAGCACCTCCACTGTGCAGGGTTTCAGCAGAAAAGTAAAAGCCTGGCTGGGGACAAGGGACGAAAACCCACTGGATAACCCTGTCCTCATCCCAAATTCTTGACAAAATAAAACCTCAGGAGGTGCTACTGCTTCTAGTCCTTCCAGCCAGGCACATGGAGGTCACAGAACCATGGAATGGTTTGGGTTGGAAGGGACCTTAATGCTCATTCAGCCCCCCTGCCATGTGCAGGGACACCCCCAACTCTCCCAGGACACCTCCAGGGATGGGGCATCCTCTGGAAAATCCATCCCAGTGCCTCACCACCCTCAGAGGGAGGAAGTTTTCCCCCAGTTTCCCACCTAACCCTGCTCTCTGGTGGTTGGAAGCCCTTGTTCTACCACTGGAGATGTGGGAATGGGCAGTGCAGCTCTTCTTTCCCAGCCAGTTTTTCCTCCTGAGCGTCACCCCGGACACAGAAAACTCTGGCTCTTCTTGAGGGAACACTCACATCCACCAGAGCTCTGCCAGCAGCCGGTTTTGGGTGGCCCCCAAATGAATTCCTTGGAGAATTCGAGGTTAATTAGGGAGCGCGGGATGCCGCTCGGGATGCACGTGGAGACGACCCAGCGGCTCACCTGCCCCGGGGCTTTCCGTGCACCTCCACCCCCTCCTGAGGGGCCTTTTCGTTATTCCTCGGTTTTTCACGGAATTCTGGAACGGTTTGGGCTGGAAAAGACCTTAAAGCCCATCCCCTTCCACCAGACCGGGCTGTTCCAAGCCCTGTCCAGCCTGGCCTTGGACGCTTTCAGGGACAGAGCAAAACGCAGAGATGGATTTTCCGGGGAAAACCCGAAGTTTACAAACAAATTCGTTCGCCTGCACGCTCTGGATTGTTCCCCGCCTTACTTACCGGGAGTTTTTCGGCGGCTGCCGGTGGCCACCGACCCGGCGAGAAACGCGTAACACCCCCGAACACCCCCCACCTCCCCATTCATTCCACACTATCTCCCACCAACAGGAGATCCCGCCCGCACCCCGGTACACCGGGGCCTCGCCAGCAACCGGGGCCGGCGGCCGGACCGGGGAGCTCCGCCCTCACCCGGTAACCGGGGCCCAGCGCACCCATAACCGGGGCAAAACCCACCGGCGCGGCGGCGGGGCCGCCCAAGGTCAGCACGCGGCGGGAGCCCGCGCTCGGCGGCGCCGGGGCGGCTCCCGCGGGCGCGGCGGGGCCTGGCGGGGCCTGCCCGCGCCGCTCCCATCCCCGGGCCTCACATGGCGGATAGCGACGGCTCCGGCGGGCGCTCCTGCGGGGTGCGGCTCGGGGCTCCGGGCGGTGTCGCGGGTCGTGCCGGCGGGCGCGGCGGCGGTGTGGCGGTGCCGGGAGGGCTCCGGAGGGTTCCGGTGGCGGCTCCGGTGGCTCCGGGCGGGCTCGGGGCTCGGCGCGGCCTCGCTCCCACAATGCCCCGCGCGCGCTCGGCCCGTGGTGACGCAGCAAAATCCCCGCGCGCGCGCGCGCGCCCGCCCGCCCCGCGCCGCCCTCCTCCCGCCGCCGCCGACCGCGCGTGCGCGGCGCGCGCGCCCCCCCCCCCCGCCCGCGGCCCTTCCAGCAGCTTCTCGGCGCGCACGCGCAGTACGGCACCGGGGACCGTGAGGGGAAGGGACACCCGGGACCCCCCCCCGCCAACTCTCCTTGTCCCGGTGTGTCCCGGGAGCACAGCCCGACCCCGGCCGCATCCGCTCTCCCGTCAGGGAGTTGAGGGGTGAAAATACACCTCTGAGCCTCTTTTTCTCCAGGAAGTTCCAAAGCCTGACCACCTTTTCCGGGAGGAAAATCCTCCTCATGTCCATCCTGAACCTCTCCTGGAGGAATTTGGGGATGTTCCTTCTTGTCCTGGTGTTCCCTGTGAGCAGATCCCGACCCTGCTCTCCCATCAGGGAGTTGTGGGGTGAAAATCCCCTCCTAAGCCTCTTTTTCTCCAGGCAATTCCAAAGCCTGACCAACTTTTATTCCTCCGCATGTCCATCCTGACGCTCTCCTGGAGGAATCTGGGGCTGTTTCCTCTCACCCTGGCGTTCCCTGGGAGCAGATCCCGACACCGTTCTCCAGTAAGCGAGTTGTGACGTGAAAATTACCTTCTGAGCCTACTTCTCTCCCGGCAAATCCAAAGCCTGACCAGCTTTCCCAGGAGGAAATTGCTCCTCAGGTCCATGGTGAACCTCTCCTGGCACAACTTGGGGCCATTTCCACCTGTCCCGTTATTCCCTGGGGGAAGAGGCCAATCCCCGTCTGGCTACAACAAAAATTTTGCACAAAAACTAGCAAAATCCGCTCAAAAATCAGGGCACAGCTCTGTTGGTTCTCGTCCTAGTCTTCCTGGGAGCAGATTCCAACCTCGATCTCATATCATGGAGGTGTGGAAGGCATCTTGATGAATGCGGAATTCAAGCAGGCACCAAGCCCCGGAGGAACAAGGGGCCCCCTGCAAATCTGTGAGCTATTTCCAAGATAACAAAAGTCACCACCCCACGTTCCTGGTGTCAGTTTGCAGAGCTCCATTGGCACTCTCAAAGCAGCCCGAGTTGGCACAGGTGGCAGCTTGACCCTGGGTGGCATCTTCAGATTCGCAGAAATCCAGCGGCCAGCCGGCCCCTAAGGGCCGAGGGCCTACCTGGTACTGACAAAGGCTTCTGCCCCGGAAAACAAAACTCACCAGCCCACGTTCCTGGTCTCAGTTTGCAGAGCTCCATGGGCACTCTCAAAGCAGCCCGAGTTGGCACAGGTGGCAGCTTGTCCCTGGGCGGCATCTTCATTTTCGGCGAAATCCAGGAGGCAGCTGGGCCCCGCCGGCCAAAGGGCCACCCAGGTATTGTGCAGGCTTCTGCACAGGGAAACAAACTCACCAGCCCACGTTCCTGGTGTCAGTTTGCAGAGCTCCATGGGTACTCTCAAAGCAGCCCGACATGGCACAGGTGGCAGCTTGTCCCTGGGCAGCATCTTCAGATTCACGGAAATCCAGCTGCCAGCTGGCCCCTATGGGCCCCGGGCCTACCTGGTACTGACAAAGGCTTCTGCCCCGGAAAACAAAACTCGCCACCCCACATTCCTGGTGTCAGTTTGCAGAGCTCCATGGGTACTCTCAAAGCAGCCCGAGTTGGCACAGGTGGCAGCTTGTGCCTGGGCGGCATCTTCAGATTCGCGGAAATCCAGCAGGTAGCCGGCCCCTAAGGGCCGAGGACCTACCTGGTACAGACAAAGGCTCCTGCCCCGGAAAACAAAACTCACCAGCCCACGTTCCTGGTGTCAGTTTGCAGAGCTCCATTGGCACTCTCAAAGCAGCCCGAGTTGGCACAGGTGGCAGCTTGTCCCTGGGCGGCATCTTCATTTTCGGCGAAATCCAGGAGGCAGCCGGGCCCTGCCGGCCAAAGGGCCACCCAGGTATTGTGCAGGCTTCTGCACAGGGAAACAAACTCACCGCCCAAAGTTCCTGGTCTCAGTTTGTAGAGCTCCATGGGTACTGTCAAAGCAGCCAAAGTTGGCACGTGTGTCTCACCCTGTGTTCTCCCCTATGTCGTGCTCTGGTTGTGTCCCGTGTCCCCTCTTATGTGTGTCCTGTCCTGTGTGTGTCCCGTGTCCTGCCCCGTGTCCTGCCCTCTGTGTCCTGCCCTCTGTGTCCTACCCTCTGTGTCCTGCCCTGTGTGTCCTGCCCCGTCTCCTGGCCCATGTCCTACCCTGTCTCCTGCCCTGTGTCCTCCCCTTTGTCCTGCCCTGTGCGTGTCCTATCCTCTGTCCTATCCTCTGTCCTGCCCTCTGTCCTGCCCTGTGTCTGTCCTATCCTCTGTCCTGCCCTCTCTCCTGCCCTGTGTCTGTCCTGCCCTGTGTCTGTCCTATCCTCTGTCCTGCCCTCTGTCCTGCCCTCTGTCCTGCCCTGTGTCTGTCCTATCCTCTGTCCTGCCCTCTCTCCTGCCCTGTGTCTGTCCTGCCCTGTGTCTGTCCATCCTCTGTCCTGCCCTGTG
>NC_052044.1:980085-1127510 GCF_015832195.1 Motacilla alba alba | reverse complement strand
GCAGGAGGTGTCACAGCAGGGTGACGCCGTGGTGACCGTGCTGTGCCTGGGATCTGCACATTCAGCATGGTCAGCACCAGGATCTGCACCTTCAGCACCAGAATTCCCAGCTCGTGCTTCCCAGCACAGAGGGAACAGCTGGGATCCTTCCCCTGATCCATATTTTTAATATTTTTAATATATTTCACGTATTTTCATGCGTGCAGCAAAGTGCCCTCCGGGGCTCTGCTGCGGAGCGCAGCCTCCCACGATTTGCCTTGGCACCAAATCCTGCCTTTTTTGGCAAGAAAATAGCTGATCCAGGGGCTGGGAATGCCCTCTCACAGTCCCGATGGCCCTTGAACTTCAGGAAACACATAAAAACCTCCACAGCATACGAACAACAACAACAACCCCTTTAAAGCTGGAGAGGAGAAGAGAAAAGAGAGAAAAGAGGGAAGAGAGAAGAGAGATGAGACTCAGGCTTCATGTGGAATTTGGGAAATGATTTTTGCAGCTCCTGGGCTCAGGCTGCCCTGAGAGCTTTGGAATTCATTCCCAGTGGAGCAGGAAGGATGGAAACTCCAAGGCAGCTTCAAGGGGAAAAATCACAGAGCTTGTTGAATGCACGTGTACATTTCAGATGTCCAAGCCCTTGAGTGCAGCAGCAGCTTCCCAGAATTATCTGCTCAGCCAATTCACCTGGCTAGAAAGCCAGGTGGGAGGAGGTTTTGGGGTTTCAGCCGAGCCTGTGGGACTGCTCAGGCAGCACAGTCACACCACGGTGAGACAGGTATAAAAATACAGCCCAGGGCTCCCAGCAGCTCCTCAGCTAAAGACACTAAATCCTGTCCTGATCCTGCTCAGGCTGGATGCAACCATTTTAAGCAACAGTTTAATTTAAGATCTCTTGGGTAGCTGAGCCCACGTCAACGTGCAGGTTGTCACAGCTTTGGTGCCAAAAGGCCACCTCAGGCACAGGGCACAAACCTCTTTTTCCCTGCAGAAGGTACGGAGGGACATTCCATGGCTGCTCGGTGAGGTTTCCCTCCTGGTTGTGGCCGGGATGCTGCCCAGCTGAAGAGGGACCCACGGGGAAGATCTGAGCAGCCCCAGGGAGGATCCAGGTGAGAGGAATTTCCCTCCATGCCCAGAGCCTGCTTGGGAACATCTAAGGAGTGGGGAAGTTTAGTGGAATTTCGAATTTTCCTCCTTTCATGGCACCCATTAATTAATGGATTGCTGGCTTCTGCTCAGAAGTGAGAGGGTTTGATCCCTCTGTGTCCCTGCCCACAGCTCCTGTCCCAGGGCTCTGTGTCCCGGGGGAGCCAGGAGCTGCTGCTCCGTGGGAAAAGCCTTTGAATCTCTTGGGATGTGCCCTGGATAAGTGGGGAGGGGGCTGGGAAGGGTCAGACCTGCGTGTGGCACTGAGGGGGGGACGTGTCCTCCCCACTGGTGCTCTGCACAGCAGCCCAGCTCTTCATCTCCCCGTCCTCTTCATCAGCCCTGGAGCCTTCCCAGTCCCAGCACAGCCCTGGATTCACCTCCCGGCTGCACCACACTCACCCAATGCCCATGAGAGAGAGGGGGAAATGGATTTATAGAGAATTCCCCAAGCCTGACAGGAGGCCCCCACATCTGTCAGCAAACCTTGAGATAAGAAATGCTGGCTTGGAAATGCCATGGAATAGGACAGACATCGCTGAGAGAGAAATGGAGCCAAAAACAAGGTTCAAAGGTGCAAATACGACCAGATACTTCGGAGAAGCAGAACTATGAAAGACGCATTGTAGTAGGAGCCACGAGGGGTAATTTTAGATAATTGGCTTTAAGGCATCTACACCATGGTGTGGCCAAAGCCGATAGGCCAAGAAACGCTTCTAATGTATTGTAATTAGGAGATAATTAGCCTCTAATTGTGATGGCGTGAGTTGCAACATCTGCATTGTCCCACCCTTCACATGGGACCGAAAATGGAATAAAAGTTTTTTTAAATCCCCTCAGTGACCCCCACCTCTGGGTCAGAAAGGGGTGAAATTCAGCAGGGTGTCCCCCTGTTTTTCCCACTGTGCCATGGCACCATGGCAGGGCTGCTCCCTTCTGGGGGTGTCACAGCTCCCAGACACCCCCATGGGAGAGTTTGCAGGGGGCAGGGGATGGACCCTGGGCTGTGCTGGAGGCTGGGAGGCAGCCGAGGGTCCCCAGCAGGATCAGGGACCTCGGAGCCCCCCCCGGTTCCCACTCCCCCTCTGTGTCTGCACAGGGCAGAGACAGCCCCGAGTGCCCCCTCGGCCAGCCGGGAGCGGCTCCTGGCCCCGGGCAGGGCTCGCTGCCCCCGCCCGGGCCGGATGACAGATGCCTGCAGTGGAGGAGAACGAGCTGCAGCTCCCACTGTCAGCCTGGATGCCTCCGACCCCGAGCTGCACTATGAGGAGGAGGAGGAGGAGGAGGAAGCATCCTCAGGATCCTCGGAGCCCTCGGACACCAGCAGCATCTTCTCTGATGACTCCGTGTACCCCTGCTACGAGGTGTCCCCCGAGGCTGGCGGGGCTGGGTTCCTCAGCCTCTACCAGTGCTGTGCCAGGAATGATGCCAAGCTGGTGTGGGAGAGGCTGGAGCGTGGGGTGACCCGGAGCGAGGCCACGGAGCTGGACATCAACGGGAGGGTGAGCGGCTGGGCACCTGCAGAGCTGAGCGAGGCTTTCCAGGCAAATCCTGAAGGCTGGGGGGGTGCTAGAGCAGGTGGGGCAGGAAGGTGGGGTCTCCTGGATGGGTCCAATCCTTGGAACAAAATGAGGATTTTTTTAGGAGCAGGCAAATCCTGAAGGCTGGGGCTGCTAGAGCAGGAGGGAGAGACCTGGGTGGGATGGGTCTCCTGGGATTGATCCAAACCTTGGAGAAGAACCAGGATTTTCCAGGAGCAGGCAAATCCTGAAGGCTTGGGGTTGCTAGAGCAGGTGGGGCAGGAGGGTGGGATGGATCTCCTGGGATTCATCCAATCCTTGGAGCAAAATGAGGATTTTCCAGGAGCAGGCAAATCCTGAAGCTTAAAGCAGGTGGGGCAGGAGGGTGGGATGGATCTCCTGGGATTGATCCAAACCTGGGGTTTTCCAGGAGCAGGCAAATCCTGAAGGCTTGGGGTTGCTAGAGCAGGTGGGGCAGGAGGGTGGGATGGATCTCCTGGGATTGATCCAATCCTTGGGGCAGAACCTTGTCTGCCCTCCCATCCTGCACCAGCCTGGTTTGGGCGGGGGGACAGTTTGGAAGGGCCGTGGTGGGAACATGGTGCTGAGCGTTGTTCCCTCTCCAGAACGCGCTGATGGTCGCCTGCTCCAAGGGCTTTGTGGATATCGTGCCGCTGCTGCAGAAGTGTCCCTACATCAACATCAACCAGCAGGACAACGACGGCAACACGGCCCTCATGATGGCTGCCCAGGCAGGTCAGCACTGTGCCCGGCCTTGGCGCAGGCAGCACCCTCAGGAAGGGATGGGACCCCCTGTGCTTCCCCAGAAACCCCAAAAGGACCTGTGGTGAAAGCTGTGCTCCCGAGGGATGTGTGACATCAGCTACATTTGTGGGTCACCTCAGCTCTGCTTTGAAATTGGTGTGGAAATGGAGATTCCCGCAGTGGTGCTGGGTGGAGCGGCGGAGCTGGGCTGGAGCTGCCCCTTGTGCCCCAGGAGTCACAGGGATTTACCTGCTAAAGGCTCCAAACCCTAACCTCCAGTCTGGCTCCCTCCCCTTGATTTACCGGGAGGGGAAGGAGAAGGGTCCCAAAGTGGGGACCACCCTCGATTCCCATTGTTTCCTTGCTAGAATTCATCATTTTTTGGTTTTTTTTTCTATTTTTTGACTCTTTCCTGTGTTCTCCACTAAAGCAGCTGGTTCATCAGTGCTGCTCCCTCCATGCTCAAAGCAAAATGGACCCCAACCAAAATAGGCCCAAAGCAAAATAAACCCAAACTAAAATAGGCCCAAACCAAAATGGACCCGAACCAAAATGGACCCAAACTAAAATAGGCCCAAACCAAAATGGACCCAAACCAAAATAGGTCCAAAGCAAAATGGACCCGAACCAAAATGGACCCAAACCAAAATATGTCCAAAGCAAAATGGACCCGAACCAAAATGGACCCAAACCAAAATAGGTCCAAAGCAAAATGGACCCAAACCAAAATGGACCCAAACCAAAATGGACCCAAACCAAAATGGACCCGAACCAAAATAGGCCCAAACCAAAATGGACCCAAACCAAAATGGACCCAAACCAAAATAGGCCCAAACCAAAATGGACCCAAACCAAAATGGACCCAAACCAAAATGGACCCGAACCAAAATAGGCCCAAACCAAAATGGACCCAAACCAAAATGGACCCAAACCAAAATAGGCCCAAACTAAATAGGCCCAAACCAAAAGAAACCCAAACCAAAATGGACCCAAACCAAAATAAACCCAAACCCTTTCAGTCCTGACCCCTTCAATCCTCCACACCTGCGCCCCCACGGAATGCAGCTGCTAAATTCTCTGTCCAGCCGTGGCCCCCGGTGACTGCGGGAACTCTAACACAGCTTCTCTCTGGCTGTTAAGGACACATCACCATCGTCAACTACCTCCTGAACTACTACCCTGCCCTGGAGGTGGACCAGCGGGACCCGCGGGGGCTGACGGCGCTGATGAAGGCGGCGGTGCAGGGGCGGCAGGACTGCGTCACCGCCCTGCTGCTGGCAGGTGAGCGTCCCCCCGAGACCCTGGGTGTGCTAATCACACGTGTAATTAGCATATGTGTGCTAATCACATACGCGTGCTCATCCCGTCCATGGCGCCAATTTAATGCCATCCGTTCCGCGAGCGGGGTTCGTGATGGTTCGTTAAATGATCGCAGAGTGAAAAAAACCCAACATGGAAAAGGGGATTGCAGTATCAGTCAGAACAGACGCGCCTTTATTGAATGACCGCAGCAAATGCGTCAGGGGGATTGGGGAAAAGGAAGGAATAGGGAAAAGAAGGGAGAAGAGAAGGCAGGTGTAGCTACCAAACGTAGAGAAACAAAATCCTTCAAAGTCCTTGATGGAGTTCGCCTGGTCAGGGGAGATCTCGAAGACACTGGTTAAGTCAAGGTTCTTTATGGTCCTTTTTTTGGGGGGGAACAGGTCTTGAAATTGCTGGGGGGAATCAGATACAATAAAGAACAGTCTATTGAAACTGCTGAGGAGAAAGAAGGCATTGAAGACGGGTCCATACTCTCAGCAGTAGGCGAGAGCCATTGGTCCAATGGTCACACCGGCAGGCAAACATCTCGCTTTGGTCAGGTCGGCTCCCCACACACCTCCTCCTGTAAAGTTAGGGGTTTCATTCTCAATCCCTGGGAGGAGGGGGAATATTGCTACGTCTGGGGTCACCATTTATTACCGTGGGTCTTCTGGGCAGTCAGGACTTGGTGAAGGGAAGGAGAGATCTTGATTCTATTTCAGAAGGCTGGTTTATTATATTATCATATATATTCCATTAAAAAAGACCACACTATAACTATACTACAAAGAACAGAGAGAAAGATTCATCAGAAGGTGAGACAGGAATAGAAAGGAATGAATAACAAAGTTCTGTGACTCCTAGCTAGTCCGAGAGCTGCTGCCTCCTCGATTGGTCAGCAAGTAGAAACATCCCACACTGACCAGTCGAGGAAGCACCTGCTGCATTCCACAGCAGCAGATAACAAATTGTTTACACTTGAAGCTGAGGCCCTTCAGCTTCTCAGGAGAAGGAAATCCTAGCAAAGGGATTTTCATAAAATATCATAACTACGGAGGAGCTCCTGCATGTCGGGGTTTCCATGTCTCAGTCCTTGAGGGAGAGGCTTCTCCCATCTCAGCCCGTCTGTCATGGTGGTTGTGAAACACGTGAAGGGTCCTCTGTGGGGACCACAAAAACCTTACTCCAGAAAAGTCCAACCAAGCTGAGAGGTGGGGAAATTCCAGGGCTATTGTTGTGAAAGCAGGTGCAGGTGAAGAAGGGCAAGGTCCCCCTTCTTCTTCCACCGGGCTCAGTGTTCCATAGCAGCAAACACCCCTGCAAACAATAGCTTGGCAGGCCAGAAAACTCTGCTCAGAATTATTTGATGTTCATCCATGACTGGCAGGCCAGAAATTCCAATTGGGGTCCCCAGGGTCCCGAGGTCTGTCCTTGAGACACTCGTGAGGCGAGATGAGGGGAACTTCAGACCGTCTCTCACACCTCTGTGTCGGGAAGGGTGAAAGTTTGACAAGAAAGTCTCACAGACGCTTGGCAGAAAGAATTTAGAATGTAGAATCTGAAGAAGGAGGAGAGATGGAAGCAAGTTTTGATATAGAGGAAAGAATTGCTGAGCCAATCTCACTGGATAACCAAGGAGGCAAAGGGGGTGTGAGTTAGAAGGGGTTTTTATGGCTCAGAGCAAAGGACAAACCCACCTCAAATCAGGTGATTTTACCAAGCAGAAAGACAGCACAGGCAAACAAGCCAGCAGATGTTGCAAGTAGAAAAAAGTCTCAGAATTTTCCACTGAAAGAAAACTGAAAAACAACTTCTAGCTTAAACTGTAATGTGAGTGGAGAAGTAACATGAATGTGGTAATTAGAGTGGTTATGATAGGCTAGAGGTAAAAGTTAAAGTATAGATTGGTTCTGCTGCATGAAGATGCTCAGCAAAGAAAAGTAAGTAATGCATTGTAACCAAAATAAAAGTAAATAATGCATTGTAACCAAAAGAAAAGTAAATAATGCATTGCAACCAAAAGAAAAGAATGCATTGTAACCAAAATAAAAGTAAATAATGCATTGTAACCAAAATAAAAGTAAAGAATGCATTGTAACCAGAAGAAAAGTAAATAATGCACTGTAACCAAAACCAAAGGGTCTCCAGGCCTGCCTGTGGCTGGAGCTGACAGCTGTAGGCACAGGCTCTGTCGCCCATGACCCTGGACTGTTGTAACTCTTGGATGGGCTAAATGCATGTTGAAGAGCTGCCTGGAGTCCCACAGCTCTCATCCAGGCTCTGAACAGAGAGACACAAAGCTCTCTCCCAGGATTTTTCTGGGAAGCTGTGAGGAAGTTCCGAGATGAGAATGAGGAACAGTTCTTACCTCCGCTTGCTGCGCCTGTTGTTGTGCACACGTGGAATGTGTTGCGGAGATTGTTCACCAAAGGGTGGTTTCTTAATTGGACACTGGATGGTGTTTGGATTGATTGACCAATTAGGTTGGAGCTGTATCAGACAGTCTGTAAGGGTTACGAGTTTCTTAATAGTATAATGCAATATAATATAGCATAATAAAGCAATTAATCAGCCTTCTGCAATCACAGAGCAGTGCTGATTATTCCCCGCTCAGGGGACCATTGCCACGATACCTCGGGGTTCCTGGGGAAGGGTGGCACTGCCACTCAGGGTGGCACTGCTGCTCAGCGTGGGACAATATAGTCATGATGCCTTGGAGAGGCTGCCTAGAACAGAGGCCAGACAAGGTCAGAGGACAAGGAACAGACGAAGGTCAAGGGCAAAGAATAAAGTGGGTATTTATTAAAAGCCTTCAATTTACAACTTCTATTATAAACAGAAACAATTTGGGCAGTCAGAAGCCTCCCAGAGGATACACCCAGGATGGATGATGAGTTTTTCTGACAGAAGTTTTGTCCATTTGTATATCAGGAGTAAATCCTCCAATTAGCTTCAGGTAATGAAGTCATTCATTACCTTCATTACCTTTGGGTAACAAAGTCATATTCCCCCAGTTTGCATCCCCTCACTTCACTTCTGTTTGTACATTTTGGAGCCTGAGGCTGTCGGGTGTCCTTCAGGAGTTGTTCTGTCTGACCAAAAAGTGAAGACAGCAGCTAACACTTGATGTGAAGTTTAGAGTTATGCGTTAATGCAGAACAGGGTTTGAAAAACATCAAATCTGAATTCCTGAGGCATCACGGTGCTCTCTGCTGTCCCCAGGAGCTGACCTGCAGGCGGTGGATGCCGTGAAGGGGAAGACAGCCAGGGAATGGGCGACTTTCACCGGCCGCTTCGAGACCACTGTGCGCATCCGGAGCCTCCTGCGGCGCCCGCGCGCCGAGCAGTTCGCAGCCCAGTACCAGCCCGAGTGGCCAGCGCTGGCCGAGCTGGTGGCCAAAGCCCTGAGCCCCAAATCCAGGAGCAAGAGGCTCTCGGAGAAGATCCGCTCCATTTTCACCCTCAACATCCCCCGCAACCCCGAGGAGGACGGCGTGCTGGACCACATGGTGAGGATGACCACGTCCCTCGCCAGCCCTTTCGTGGCCACCGCTTGCCAAACCGTGTGCCCCGACAGCCCGCCCGAGGTGGGCAAGCGCAGGCTGTCGGTGCCGGAGATCCTCGGGCAGCATGTGGCGGATCCAGATGAGCAATCAGAAACGTCCTCGAGGCCCAGCACGGGGGGATCCTCCTGCAATGGCCAGGCCGTGGCCGAGCTCCGGCCGCTGCCGCCGCCGCCGCCGCCGCCCAGGCGGTTCCTGAGCTTCCTGCCGCTGTGGCTGCGCCGGGGGAACAGCGTCTTCCCCGGGGAGCCCGTCCCCAAAATCAAAGTGAGCAAAGCCTCTGGCTCGGGCAGCGGGGAGAGGAAGCCACGTGTGAAGGACAAGCACCTGCTGCAGCCGCCCCAGTGGAGGTACAAGGTGCTGAAGGAGGAGAAGAAGGCGGCCGAGGAGGCCAAGACGGGGGAGAAGAAGAAGAAGAAGGATAAGAAGAAAAAGAAAGGCTAAGGCGGGAGGTGTTGGGGTGGGGACAAGGTTCTTGCTGTCCCCTTGGGTTTGCTGATTTTTCCGGCACAGGGGGGGTTTTGTTCCCGGTGGATGGGAATGGAATATCCCCGAGGGTTCACAGGCCCCTGCCTGGCCTCTGGTCCTCTCCACCCCAAGGGTGGCCACCCTAGCATGGGACATGTCGTGCTGGGCACCGACGTCCTGAGACCCTGAAGCTCTGGGAATGCCAGGGAGCAGGACTGTGGCACAAGTCCTTCCTATTTTTCCCTTTTTTTTTTCTTTTCTTTTTTTTTTTTCCTTTTTTTGCCTCTTTGATTTTCCCAAGCTCTCGATGCATTGGAATGTGGCTGAGCACATTAAAATGGAAGTGGTTGCCATGTTAACAGGATTGATTCCATGAATAAAGCTCAGGGCTGCTGTGGGGCTGGCAGGAATTCTCCCCCTTTGCTGCCAGTGTCCCCTGGCTGCCCTGTCACCTCCTTAGTGACGTTCCCCACTCCTGTGTGCTCCCCGGTGCTGGATGGACTCACCAAGGCTCAGCACAGGGAGCATCTCCGTGCCATGGAAGGAGCACCAGCGGCAGGCACAGGCTAGAAATGAAGCTTGGGATGCTCACGGGCTCCATCCCAGCTGCCCCCTGAGCTCCAACACTGCCGAGCAGCAGCAGCAGGGTGCTGGTGTTCCCAGATTTTTCAGGATATTTCCAGATCCCCTCAAACCCAGCTCCACTCCAGGGTGCAGGAATGTGAGGCTGGGCTGCTGGTTCCTCCAGCACGGGCAGAGTTTGACTCCGGGAGGGCAGCAGTGCTCAGAGCAAAACTCACCCAGGTCATAAATAATTCTCGGCCAGGTGTGGAGCCCCCTCCCTAGACCACCCCCTTTTTTGGGGGGGGACAGAATTCCACATTCCCCCTTTGAGGCTGCAGCTCTGCCCTTTGTGGGGCACCGGGAGGTTTGGGCCGCGCCGCAGGCAGGGAAGGGTTCCCTGCAGTGGGGAAGGAGCTGCAGCCTCCCTGTCTGTTCCCCTCCTTGCCTTGGCTCGCTCGGGCTCCCCGGCACGTGGCTGCCCTGCTTGGCCAGCTCCCTGCCGCTCGCAGCTGAGCCGGGGGCGGGTGGCACATGGAGCAGCCGTGCCATCAGCAGCCGTGCCATCAGCAGCCGTGCCATCAGCAGCCGTGCCATCAGCAGCCGTGCCATCAGCCGTGCCATCAGCCGTGCCATCAGCAGCCGTGCCAGCCTGGCTCCTGCCATGCAGGGGGAAGGGAGACACCGGCTCCCACCGGCTCCTCTGCCCCCTGCCATCGTGGGGATGGCTCAGTGCGACCCCAAGGGACAGCTGGGTGCACCTGGGGAGGGTCTGGTTGTGGTCCAGGGAAGTCTTTTCCTTTTCCTTTTCCTTTTCCTTTTCCTTTTCCTTTTCCTTTTCCTTTTCCTTTTCCTTTTCCTTTTCCTTTTCCTTTTCCTTTTCCTTTTCCTTTTCCTTTCCCTTTCCCTTTTCCTTTCCCTTTTCCTTTTCCTTTTCCCTTTTCCTTTTCCTTTTCCTTTTCCTTTTCCTTTTCCTTTTCCTTTTCCCTTTCCATTTTCCTTTCCCTTTCCCTTTCCCTTTCCCTTTCCCTTTCCCTTTCCCTTTTCCCTTTCCTTTTTCCTTTCCTTTCCTTTTTCCTTCCCTTCCCTTCCCTTCCCTTCCCTTCCCTTCCCCGGATGAAATCACACCGGGATGATGACACAAAGTCTCACCTTGGCCTCGGGAGGTTGTCCCAGGTGTGGCACGGGTCTGTGGGTGGTGTCCAGCCCCGCTGATTCACCCCGAGTGCCCCAGACAGGGGCAGGAGCCCGCGGTGGGTTGGATTTGCCCATCCCAACCTCTGCAGCCAATCCCACTCTGGAGGAATTCGCTTTCCCCCAGCGCCAGAGCTGCAGCTGAGCCCAGGGCTCCCGCTGAGACAGAATAAAAACTTTCCAGGCTAGAAATCCATTTTGATTTAAGCAGAATGTACATTTTTTAATTGACTATAACTTGCAAACACAGCTGTTTAGTCTGACTGCCTGTCCTCACAAAAAAAAAAACCTATGCTCAAAGAAACTACTTCAGCCAAAAAACAAAAATGAGATCAAGCCCCTTGAACTCGAAAACAAACAGAAAAACTGCTACAAAAAACCAAAACAAGATGACCCAAGAATTCTTTCTGTACTTTCTAATAAAAAACTAGCTGCAAGTATAACACGAAATCAGTAAAATAAATATTTATAAACCTGCTGTAAAATTCCATGCATATAAATTATTTTTTTTCATTTTAAAGTTCCCAAAGACATACACATTATTAAAAAAAACACCAATCCCCACATGCGTTCAACACTGTAATAAACACACCAGCTTTACAATTTTCACAAAAGTTGTAAAATTTGTTTGCTTCCACAAATCAGCGCCCATCCCTGCCCTTCCAGCCACCCAGGATCAGGATTTAGGAGCTTCCAGGAGTTTTGAAGCAGCGCTTATCCCCTCAGCGCCGGTTGTGATTTAAAAAAAGGAAGGTTTGAAAGGTGGATCAAAGCAGCCAGCAGCAGCCCTGGCTCACAAGCAGGATGCCCTGCGTCTGCTCCCATGGAAGGGCTGCGAGAACCGGCCAGGAATAACCCCGGGAAGGGCCAAAATCCGGCCGGATCGCCTGGCGGAGCAGTGATGGTCACGGAGATAAGGAGTCTGCAGGCACCGGCTCCCTCCGGGCAGCTGCTATCGGATGGAAACTGCCCGTTTCCCCCGCGCCGCCCGGGCACGGCCGCGGCTCCCGCACGGGCAGAGTCACGGCCGAAGGTCCTGCGTGTTTTATCCTGGTTTTGTGCTTTTGTTTGTTTAAACTTCCGAGATCCAGCCTGATAGGGTTGGCCAGACTCAAAGCTCCGCCGCCGCCGTGCCCCCGGCTCCGGGAGGCTCCGGGCGGGTTCGGGATGGAACCGGGGCTGGTGGAGGTAAATCAGGTCCTGCCACCTCTTTGGAAATGCTGGAGAGGGGCACCGTGCCAGGGAAACAGCTGGCAGATGTCGGAGCTGTGGATGCTGAGGGTTTTAGACGTTCTGTGCTGACACACTCCCACTCCCAGGAGAGCGCTGCGTTTTGACCCGAGGCCGTGGAGGAGGCTTCCAAAATCGATTGGGAGCGCTGAGATTGCGGGTGTGCGGTTGATTAGAAGCGTGTAATGTCATTTTTCTGCCAAAAAAAAAACCAGCAGGCAGAAGGCAGGGACGGGGCTTGGGATGGCGCTGCGGGGAGAAGTGGGGGGCTGAGATTGGGGTGGCCCAAAGAGCAGCCCCGAAAGTGGCGAAACGGGAAGCGGCGCTTCCTCTGCCCAGGGTCCCGTGAGCCGCGGGGGAGCGGGAAGTGCCCGGCCCCGGCCGTGGGAACGGCCCCGGCGGCGGTGTCCCAGTGCCTGCCACCACGGCGTGCCCTGGGGACAGCGGGGACGGGCCAGCACACGGCTCCGAGAGGCCACGGTGCCCTGCTCCGTGCCCTGCCCCATGCCCCGCTCCGTGCCCTGCTCCGTGCCCTGCCCCATGCCCTGCTCCGTGCCCTGCCCCATGCCCTGCCCCATGCCCTGCTCCGTGCCCTGCTCCATTCCCTGCTCCATGCCCTGCTCCATGCCCTGCTCCATGCCCTGCTCCTTCCCCTGCTCCATTCCCTGCTCCATGCCCTGCTCCGTGCCCCGCTCCATGCCCTGCTCCGTGCCCTGCCCCATGCCCTGCTCCATTCCCTGCCCCATGCCCTGCTCCATGCCCTGCTCCATGCCCTGCCCCATGCCCTGCTCCATTCCCTGCTCCATGCCCTGCTCCATGCCCTGCTCCATTCCCTGCTCCATGCCCTGCTCCATGCCCTGCTCCTTCCCCTGCCCCATGCCCTGCTCCATTCCCTGCTCCATGCCCTGCTCCTTCCCCTGCTCCATGCCCTGCCCCATGCCCTGCCCCATGCCCTGCTCCTTCCCCTGCTCCATGCCCTGCCCCATGCCCTGCTCCATTCCCTGCTCCATGCCCTGCCCCATGCCCTGCTCCATGCCCTGCTCCATGCCCTGCTCCATGCCCTGCTCCATGCCCTGCTCCATGCCCTGCTCCATGCCCTGCTCCGTGCCCCGCTCCGTGCCCTGCTCCGTGCCCTGCTCCATGCCCTGCTCCATGCCCCGCTCTGTGCCCTGCTCCATTCCCTGCTCCATTCCCTGCTCCGTGCCCTGCTCCTTCCCCTGCTCCGTGCCCTGCCCCATGTCCTGCTCCATGCCCTGCTCCATGCCCTGCTCCATGCCCTGCTCCATGCCCTGCTCCATGCCCCGCTCTGTGCCCTGCTCCATGCCCTGCTCTGTGCCCCATTCCGTGCCCCGCTCCGTGCCCCGCTCCGTGCCCCGCTCTATGCCCTGCTCTGTGCCCTGCCCCATGTCCTGATCCGTGCCCTGCCCCATGCCCTGTCCCGTGCCCTGCTCCGTGCCCCGCTCCGTGCCCTCCAAATCTCCCAGCACACCCTTGTGAGAAATGCTGCTCACCTCCAACATTTAAAGGGTTTATTAAAACCTTATCAAAAATACATCAGAAGCCTGAATAGAGAAAATAATGGGGGTTTCACCTTTTAACCCTTTAGTTCCCCCAAAGTTCTCTCCATCGGCTCCTTCGCTGCCCAGTGGTGGAGTTCAGGTCCTTAAATCTTGATTGGAGGTCAGGTGTTGCCCTGGTAATGAACCGACCCTCCCAAATATCCCAGCCCCAGGCTGTCCCCTGATAACAACACAAGGGGGTAAAACAAAAAAAAATATATAAAATATATTAAAATATATTTAAAAACCTATATAACTATACAAGTATTAAAAATAACTATAAACCTATAAAACTTGTCTTAACATATATATATATATATATATAAAATTTACCTTTGAATTGTGAGAGTCAACCGTCCCACTACTCATCTATCACACCCTGATCCTGCGTTACACCCCAGGGTGAAATCCTCTCCTGCCCTCCCGATGACTTTTTGGGCTACCTAAATACCTAAAAGCAGGGAGCAGGCAAAATTAAGGGAATAAAAAGTGGTTACATCCGTGGAAGGGCCTACAGGTACATTTTGATCATGGATTTTAATTCTTTCATTAGCTTGGTCCATTTTTGGGTGTAGCCCCTGGGGGGGGCTTCATCTGCCTGAAATGTACCTGAAGGCCTTGAATAAAGAAATACATAAATAAGTAAATAACTGCTTTTTATTCCCTTTATTTTTGTCTGGCCTGTGTTTTTGGGTAGCCCAAGAAAGGCATCACTCAGCACGGCAGCCTGGAGTTGCCGGGACCAGCATGGAAGAAGCAGGGAGCCCCTGGGCTCTGCCACGGAGGGGTGGCCAAGCAGGTCAAGGTCACTCCCACAGCACCTCTCTAGAACATTCCATCCCCATCCAAGCAAGCTGTGCTGCTGCTGAACACCTCGAGACGCTCGGGGTGAAGGGCTGACGGCCGTGTCCATGCCATGGGATGGAATTCGCCACGGCAAATGGGAAATTGGGTGGGAAAACGCTCGGAGGAGGGAGTCAGAGCAACCAGGATGGAGCTGGGGCCTGGTGAGCGAGAGGAAGGGAGGCTGGTCGTGGCTGTGTGCTCAGCAATAGGAAATGCTTTATTAGCTGGGAGTGGTGGAGAGAAGCCAGGCAGGAAGAGGCAGTAATAAGAAACATTTTTTTGACTTCTCCCACATCCAGACCACAGAGCAGCTGCCAAACGGCTGCGCTGGACAGCGGGGTGGCCAAGCCGGGCCCTGCAGGCAGGGCAAGGGTGACAATCCCTCCCCCGGCGGGACGGGCACGGCCGTGGGAGCCCCCTGGGCGCCAGCATGGGTGGCGGGAGGGGAGCAGGTCCATGAAGATCCTCGGAGTTGGGGCTCAGGAGCAGAGCTGTCCCGGCTGAGGCGGATCCAGGAGCGGGATCGTGGCCGGGGGGAGCCCCCCCAGGGCCGGGCAGCGCCAGGGGCTCCCGCAGGACCTGGATGCTGGAGGTGAGTGGGGAAGAGCCACGTGCTCCTGGGGTCTGGGGCTGCACCAAGCTCAGGGCTTCCCTCCTGGCTGACCCCTGAAATCAGGATCTGGCCCCATTTCCTTTGTGTTCTGTGGGATACTGGTGTTGACATCAGGGTTGGAGAGGCTGGAATTGGGGTCGGGGCACGAATCAGGGCTCACATCAGTGTGGTGGTAGCAGGATCTGTCCCCAGGTCCTTGCTAAAGAGCTGAAATAATAAAAAACTGCCGTGGAAAGGCTGGGACCGACATGGGAAACGGGGAATTTGGGTGTACCTTGAAAAGGCGTGGGGAAAAAGGAGGGAAAGTTGACAGCTCTGCTAGCAGGGGCTGCAGCACAGAATGTGCCACCTCAGGGCCCCCCTGCTGCACACCCAATTCCAGGTCTCTGATTAGAAGCATGTAGAGTCACTGTTCTGCCAAAAACCAGCAGGCAGAAAGGCAGGGACGGGGCTTGGGATGGCGCTGCAGGGAGAAATGGGGGCTGAGATTGGGGTGGCCCAAAGAGCAGCCCCGAAAGTGGCAAAACGGGAAGCGAAGGGCAAGGAAGACCCAAACGGTCACTAAAGAGGCTCCATCTCCAAAACCAAGTGGGGAGAGCCCCACCATGGAGCTCCTTCCCAGCGCTGGCACTGGAGCCCTCTGAGAGGCTGGGGCGGCCACGCTGTGCTGTCCCTGCCCTGCACGAGGTGCCACAGGCCATGGCATCCCTGCCCCAAGGTGAACCTGAGCAGGTTTGGCTGCCCTCTTGAGTGGGTTTTGCTGCTCTCTTTGTGGGTTTTGCTGCTCCTCGAGTGGGTTTTGCTGCTCTCTTTGTGGGTCTTGCTGCTCCTCGAGTGGGTTTTGCTGCTCTCTTTGTGGGTTTTGCTGCTCCCTCGAGTGGGTTTTGCTGCTCCTCGAGTGGGTTTTGCTGCTCTCTTTGTGGGTTTTGCTGCTCCTCGAGTGGGTTTTGCTGCTCCTCGAGTGGGTTTTGGTGCTCCTCAAGTGGGTTTTGCTGCTCCTCGAGTGGGTTTTGGTGCTCTCTTTGTGGGTTTTGCTGCTCCTCGAGTGGGTTTTGCTGCTCCTCGAGTGGGTTTTGCTGCTCCTCGAGTGGGTTTTGGTGCTCTCTTTGTGGGTTTTGCTGCTCCTCGAGTGGGTTTTGCTGCTCCCTCGAGTGGGTTTTGGTGTTCTCTTTGTGGGTTTTGCTGCTCTCTTTGTGGGTTTTGCTGCTCCCTCGAGTGGGTTTTGCTGCTCTCTTTGTGCGGCACACGTTCATGGAGTGGAAGCGCCTGTCAGTGAGAGGGGCTGCGCTGGTGGGCCCTGCTGGAGGGTGAACGCAGCCTTGCTCCGTCTGTGACCCACCTGCAGCTGCAGCCAGGGAAAGGAAAACCTCCCCCTGTGCCTGGAACCAGGCTGGAGCCTTGGGGTCGGTGGCAAAGCTCGTGGCAGCTCTGCCCTGGTGTCTGTCCCCTCCTTCACCCCTGCAGCTGGCACACCCCTGGCTGGCACTGGCACTGGCACTGGCACGAGGGGCTGGGCTGCGTGTGACTCCCTGTGAAAAGGCAGCACAGGGAACCGAGCCCTGAGCCGCATCTCGTGGCCAAACGCCCCTGTCAGCAGCAGAAACCACAGGGGAAGGTGGAGGAGCTGGGATTGAGGAGCCCGGCCAAGCTGCCCTGGTAAGAGCAGGGGTCCCTGAACCACCCTGCCCACCCCGAGGGCTGTGCCCTGCCACCCTTCCCTGGGCTCCTCTTGTCTCCTGCTCCGTTTTCCCTTTGCTTTTCTCTCCATGGGGGTGCTGGGGAAATTCCCCTTCCCTGGGCTTTGCTCACAGCTCCCAGCCATCGCCCGTGTCCCATCCCAGAGGTTTTTTCCCCTCTCCCGATTTTACAAATCCCAGAGAATACAAAACAGCACCCGGCCAGGCAGGGTAAGATGCTCTGGATGCCAGGAGGGCACGTGAGCTGCTGATGAGAAGGGAGGAAGGAAGGGACAGGGATGGGAATGCCAGGGCTGGTTGGTGCCTTTACTGAAGAACCTGGGATGTTTTTCCTGTGGGATGCCAGGGACAGCTCTGGATTAAGGTTTGCTCTCAGTAACAACGACAATCCATGGGATGTTTTGTACACAGCAGAGTTTGGGTGAGGCCCTGCCTGCTTTGTGTTCCATGGCAAATATCCTGCAGCTGCCTCATGCTTCAGGATTTTGGGGAAGTGGCTCCGGGGAGGGAATTCACCACCTGGGAGGCTCAGCTTCCCTTTTAAATCACTCATCCTGGAGCTCTCAGCACTGCAGAAAGTGTAGTGCTGGTGGTGAGGAATCGGCAGCCCAGCTCCAGAGGGGCTGACTTTTGAAATAAAGCTGATCCTATATCAGCTCTGGGGGAGCTGGGATTTTAAAATAAAGCTGATCCTATATCAGCTCTGGGGGAGCTGGGATTTTAAAATAAAGCTGAAACCTGGCCCAGCCGAGGGTCGGATGGATCAGCCTGGCATCACCCCTCCAGCCCCAGGACCCAGGATCTGCTCTCTTTCCTCCCCTCCAGCCACAGCCAAGCGAGTTATTTTGGGGAGGGAAAGCCCGATTTGCAGCAGGGCTGGAGCCTGTCGGGGTCAGCCACGTCCGTGTGCGCTCCCGAGGGCCGGGCTTGCGTGACTGCGCTTCCCCATCAAGGCCAGAATCTAAACAATCTTGATTCCTGTCCCAGCAGCCCTGGGCTGGGCTCTTCAATTGCAGGAAACGGAGCCTTTGGCATGTTTATGTCGGGAACACGAAGAATGAGGCGAGGAGGGGCCGGGGCCTGCGGCCACGCAGCGAGGCGGGGGGCAGCGGGGGGATGGCCGTGTTTGCCTTGGCAGAAACGGCTCTTTCACAAGGAGAAGGGAAAAAAAAAAAAAAAAAAAAGGAAGATTAAAAATAGCCAAACTTCCCTCAAAGGCTCAGCAAGGAATTTTTGGCTCTCCCAGCACCTCTGTTTGTGTCATTGATAAGCTGCACACAAAAGCAGCCCCGGGAGGGAGCCCCTGCCCGTGGCCAGCGGCGTGGGGCTGCTCGTGGTGTGGGGGCTTTGGGCTCCATCCCACGGGAGGGTTTTCCCAAATTTGGGATCCCCAGCAGTGCTGGGGCATCATCAGGGCTGCCAAGCCCACGGGGGCTGTGTTTTTAGGGAGCAGGAGCCCTGGGAACAGAGGGAAGTTATTGTAATTGTGGGTGCCTCGACGTTGGAAGGAATGATGAACTGACTCCATGTTCTCAGAAGGATAATTTATTATTTTATGATATTATATTATATTATATTAAAGACTATTAAACTATACCTTACTAAAGAATACAGAAAGGATACTTACAGAAGGCTAAAAAGATAATGATGAAAACTCATGACTCTCTCCAGAGTCCCGACACAGCCTGGCTCTGCTTGGCCAAAGAGTGAAAACAACTCACATGAAACCAATGAAACCATCACCTGAGGGTGAACAATCTCCAAACACATTCCAAAGCAGCAAAACGCAGGAGAAGCAAATGAGATAACTTTTGTTTTCCTTTTTCTCTGAGGATTCTCAGCTTCCCAGGAGAAAAATCCTGGGCGAAGGGATTTTTCCAGAGAAGGTGAATGCCCCAGGAGGCACCGGTGTGGGGATCACCAGCAGAAAGGGAAGAGCTTGGGGCTGCGTGGACGTGGCAAGGGCCTGGTTCCAGCACATTCCTGAGCACTGTCGGGCCACGAGTGGCACCCCAGGCCACAGCAGGGAGGTCCCCCGAGCTTGGGAGGTCCCGGGATCTGTTCTCAGGAAGGGCTGTGCCCAGGATGTCCGGAGCCAAACTCCGTTGGAGCAGCTCATCTTACCTCACTGTGTCTGTGCCTGCTCCCCTCCCTTCCCAAAGCCCCCAGGGACCCTGGGGGTGCAGGGGCTGCTCTGACCCCTCCTCTCTCGCCAGGATGATGCCGTGTGGGGCCGGTGGCCGGGTGGTGCTGGCGCTGATGACCCTGTCCCTCAGCTTCGCCGCCGGTGAGTGCCAACGCAGCGGGGTGGCAGCAGGTTAAAATAAACCCTCGGATTTTGGGAGCATCTCTGCCCAAAATAAAAGCCAGGGAGGAAGCTGGGCTCCTCAGGGACTGTGCTATGCCCCTGTGGTCTGGTGAGCCACCCCCCGGGGAGGATCCCAGCTTAATTAATTGCAGTTGATCAAGTGCTTTGCTGTCGCTGCAGGGGAGATGGGGAAAGGCTGGCACCACATACCAAAAATGTGGGTTTTCCCAGGGGTGGTGGTGGTGATGATGATGATGATGATGATGATGATGATGATGGTGGTGGGAAGCAGGAGGAGCTGCTCAGCATCCCCAGGTGACGTGGGGACAGATCCAGGCCAGGTGCTCTTGCAGGGAGCTCCAGGTTATCGTGGCTGTGACAGGGAGGAGCAGCAGAGCTCACTGTGGGGACAAGTCTCCACCAAGTCCCTGTCCTGCCCACAGGGCCACCAACCCCAAACCAGCCCCAGCACCACCCCACAGCACCAGGCAGCCTTTGGGCAGGGGAACAGGGAGTGCAGGATGGCCACCACAGCCATCCCCTTGCTGTCCCCTCGCTGTCCCCTCACCCCCAGATGTCTGGCTGCCCTCACTCTGAACTCCCTGATTCCAGGAGGGATATTTTCTGCGCAAAAGGGCAGAGCTAAATTAGGAATTTGGGCGCGTGGCTGCCATCCGAGCCACTCTGGCACCATGGCACACAAAAATGCCTTCAGGGAAGTCAGGAAAAAACTCCAGGAAAGACCCTGGGTTTGGCACCCAGCTCCCAAAACACCCACTGGGAAGGCACTGGCTGAGTTTGGGGCTTTTGATCTCACCCCAGTCTCCCGTAGGTCCCACATCCCTTGGGATTTTGTGGGCAGGATGTGACCCTGTGTAAAACCAGTGCATCCCAGTTAATCCCAGCTGCTGGGCTGGATGCACCGTCCATCCCATGGAGCCTCTTGGGGTGGGGAACAGGGGACCCCCAGGTTCAGGGCAGGCACTCAGAGCCCAGCTGGGAGCAGGTGATTTTCTGGGAGGTGCCAGGATGGGCTCCTTGCACTGAGCACCCACAGAAGCCTGCCCCTCCTTCTCTGACGGCCCCAGCTGCCCATTCTCAAAATTTGGAGTCTTGAGGAGAATGTCCCTGTCCCCAAAGCCACCAAAGCTCCTGGGTGGGCAGTGGGGTGACCCCGTGGCACGAAGTGTCCCCTCCTGGTGTGTTCAGGAACACACAATCACAGAATGATGACGCGCAGGGGCTTTTATTGGAGAGCTCTGGGTGCCAGGGGTAGAGAAACCCAAATCTGACTCCAACGTGGGTTCGGGATGAACATGTTTTTATATTCTATCATTATATAACTTACATATTAACTATTAAACTTACATTGTTCTATTGTATACACTGATTTCATCCAAGCATGGATTTCTCATGATCCCCTCAAGCTCCTAACATAGTTTTTCATTACTCTTTTTACAATTAAACAATAATTATATCTAATATTATTTATCATATACTGATCACACAGGTGCAGTTCCACATGAAGCTGAACATGTTTTATATTCTATCATTATATAACTCACATATTAATTATTAAACTTACATCGTTCCATTGCATACATTGATTTCACCCAAGCATGGGCTTCTCGTGATCCCCCTCAAGCTCCTAACACAATTTCTCATGATTCTTCTGATGACTAAACAATAATTACATCTAATTACTAAATAATCATCACATCTAACAATCCTATAATTTATACACTGATTACACAGGTGCAGTTTCACCTGATCTAGCAAATACAAGGCCTAACTTTCCCAGGGCCTACCTTTAACGTTTTCCCAGGGCCTGCTAAGCCTAACTTTCTTTTGAGCTCTCCGGATTTTCTGTGATTTTAAAATCTTTTGCTCTCACTGGCGCCCGCAGAGGAGCTGCAGTGCGCCTGCGACGTGCCCCACTGCAGCCAGCCCAACTGCACAGGCAAGGTGTGCTTCGTCAGCAAGAGGAGGGAGGACGACACCATCACCCAGCACCGGGGCTGCTTCTCCCAGAACATTCTGGAACACTGCCACACGCCCATCACGGAGCAGTACGGCATGAGGTGCTGCAACTTCCATATGTGCAACGCCGAGCTGGAGATCTTCCTGCAAGGTACAGGGGACAGAGGACAGGGGACGAGCTGCCCACGTGGCTGGGGACGTGGTTGGGTCTCAAGATCATCCCTGCGCTCACTCAGCACCTACAGAGCCACCAAGGTGTCCCTTCTTGGGGTGTGCCTGCAGAGCTGCCACCCCTGGGCTTGATCCCAATGCAGGGACATTCTCCCCCAGGTCCAAGCCTAAACCCCTCTGTCACCATCACATTTTCTGAAAAATCTTCTTTGCCCCGGATTCTTCTCCTGGGAAGCTGAGAAGCCTCAGAGAAAAAGGAAAACAATATTATCTGATTCGCTTCTCCTGTGTTTTGCTGCTTTGGAATGTGGCTGGAGATTGTTTACCTAACATGGGAATTGTTTTGACTCAATGACCAATCACGGTCAGGCTGTGTCGGGACTCTGGATGGAGTCACGAGTTTTCATTATCATTCTTTGTAGCCTTCTGTCTGTATCCTTTCTGTATTCTTTTGTATAGTTTTAATAAAGCATTCTATAATATAATATAATATAATATCATAAAACAATAAATTATCCTTCTGAGAACATGGAGTCAGATTCATCATTTCCTCCCTGCCACGGGGGAACCTCAAAAATACCACCCCCCTCCACCCTCCCAGATCCACCCTCAAGCTTCCATCCCTCATTTTGTATTTGCAGGGACCCCCGTGGCAGGGAGGAATGATGAATCTGACTCCATGTTCTCAGAAGGATAATTTATTATTTTATAATACTATATTATATTAAAGAATACTATACTAGCTAACTAAAGAATACAGAAAGGATACTTAGAGAGTGCTGAAAAGATAATAATGAAAACTCGTGACTCTTTCCAGAGTCCCGACACAGCTTGGTTGTATTTGGCCAAAGAGTGAAAACAACTCAGAGCAGAATGCACTGAAACCATCACCTGTGGGTGAACAATCTCCAAACAGATTCCACATGTGAGCAAAACACAGAAGAAGCAAATGAGATCAGAATTGTTTTCCTTTTCTCTGAGGCTCCTCAACCTCCCAGGAGAAAAATCCTGGGCGAAGGCATTCTTTCAGAGAATGTGAATGTGACACCCTTGTTTCCCCCACCCAGGAGAAGATGCCCTGGTAAAGACACCATCCCTACCCAACCTCCTCCTGATGATCTTCGTCCCACTGCTCTGCCTCCTCGTCCTCGCGGCGCTCACAGCGCTCTTCTGCTGGAAGGTGGCGCAGCACCGCCACAAGCACAGTGACTTTGGGGACACAGACCTCATGCTGAAGGCATCCATGATGGGAGACAGCACCTTAGAGGTGGGTGAGCTCCGTGAGGGACCCTGAATGTCCCCAAGGTGTGTGTGGGTGGGGATGGCCACCACGCTGACCCCGTGGCCACCCTGTTTGCACAGGACCTGCTGAACGACGACTGCACCACGGGCAGCGGTTCTGGGCTGCCTTTCCTTGTCCAGAGGACGGTGGCTCGGCAGATCACCCTCATGGAGTGCGTGGGTAAGGAGAGGAGGCTGCCCCAGCCATCCCCAGCTGCTGCTGGAGTTTTGGCACCACAGCTTCAAAGCCAGGAGGGGCTTGGACCCAGCTGTGTCAGCCAAAACCCAGCAGCAAGCCTGTCTCGGTTTGGAAAACCAGGTGTGTCTGCTGAGGAAGGCAGGAGCCTCCCCTGAAATGGAAAATGGAAACCCCTTCCCTCCAAATTGTTATAATTTCAAAATTAAAGGGCTCTCAGGCAAAGATATGAGAGCAGGAATAACAGTTCTTTATTAGGGAAGAAAATAAAATTTCAAAATGCAGTAATACAAACCAATCCTGCCAGAGTCAGAACAGGCCCTGACCCGCTGTGGGTCAGGGTGGTGGCAGCAGTGCCATTCCATGGTGGCTCAGCCCTCCTGCAGGGCCAGCTGTGGCTCTGCAGGAGCAGGGATCCTGGGCAAGGGGGGAGTTTTCCTCTGAAGCTCCAGGGCTGCTGGAGATGGGCCTGGAATTCCTCTGGGAATGCAGGGGAGAAGAAAGCTGCTTCTCTGGGAATGCAGTGGGCAAAGGCTGCTGGGGGGTTCTCAGGGTCAGATTGTATCCAGGCGGGAATGTTTGCAATCTCAGATTCTATCCAGGCAGGAATGTTTGCAATCTCAGATTGTATCCAGGCAGGAATGTTTGCAATCTCAGATTGTATCCAGGCAGGAATGTTTGCAATCTCAGATTGTATCCAGGCAGGAATGTTTGCAATCTCAGATTGTATCCAGGCAGAAATGCTTGGCTCCTCCCCTGGGCAGAGCATCTCCCAGTGGGATGATGGAATTTTATCAGCCATGCAGGGACACTCACTGGCCATTAACAGCAGATAATTAATAATCAACAGCCCATTAACAAAGGATATCTCCTGGAAGGAGAATTGGTTTGTGGAAGAGATAAAGAAAACTGCCCCACCTCTAACAAATGATGAAAGAATACACATTTGCAATTTAGGACAAACCCCAAGTTCTTCCCCTGTCCTGCTGACTGAGGAGGGAGGGAGCGGCTGGGTGGGTGAGGAGATGTTGGCTGAGGAACCCCGTGCTGCCCCAGGGCTGTCCCACAGGGATCCAGGGGCTCACACTGGGTCCTGGGGGCACTGCGTGACGCGGTGCCACGGCTGTGGCAGGTAAAGGGCGCTACGGCGAGGTGTGGCGGGGCGTGTGGCATGGCGAGAGCGTGGCCGTCAAGATCTTCTCCTCCCGGGACGAGCAGTCGTGGTTCCGTGAGACAGAAATCTACAACACCGTCCTGCTCCGGCACGACAACATCCTGGGTGAGCCAGGAGGGCTGGGAAGAGGGGGCAGCCGCGCGGTGGGTCCCTGATCCCAGGTGTTTCACAGGGTCCCAGGTGTTTCCCCAGGGTCCCTGATCCCAGGTGTTTCTCCTTGTCCCTGATCCCAGGTGTTTCTCCTTGTCCCTGATCCCAGGTGTTTCTCCTTGTCCCTGATCCCAGGTGTTTCCCAGTGTCCCAGGTGTTTCCCAGGATCCCTGGTGTTTCTCATGGTCCCAGGTGTTTCCCATGATACCTGATCCCAGGTGTTTCACAGGGTCCGTGATCCCAGGTGTTTCACAGGGTCTGTGATCCCAGGTGTTTCACAGGGTCCCAGGTGTTTCCCCAGGGTCCCTGATCCCAGGTGTTTCTCCTTGTCCCTGATCCCAGGTGTTTCCCAGAGTCCCTGATCCCAGGTGTTTCCCAGTGTCCCAGGTGTTTCCCAGGATCCCAGGTGTTTCTCATGGTCCCAGGTGTTTCCCATGATACCTGATCCCAGGTGTTTCACAGGGTCCCTGATCCCAGGTGTTTCACAGGGTCCCAGGTGTTTCCCCAGGGTCCCTGATCCCAGGTGTTTCTCCTTGTCCCTGATCCCAGGTGTTTCCCAGTGTCCCAGGTGTTTCCCAGGATCCCTGGTGTTTCTCATGGTCCCAGGTGTTTCCCATGATACCTGATCCCAGGTGTTTCACAGGGTCTGTGATCCCAGATGTTTCCCAGGTTCCCTGATCCCAGATGTTTCCCAGGGTCCCAGGTGTTTCCCAGGTGTTTCCCAGGTTCCCTGATCCCAGGTGTTTCCCAGGTGTTTCCCAGGTGTTTCCCAGGTTCCCTGACCCCAGGTGTTTCTCCCTGGCCAGGTTTCATCGCCTCTGACATGACATCCAGGAACTCCAGCACGCAGCTCTGGCTCATCACCCACTACCACGAGAACGGCTCCCTCTACGACTACCTGCAGAGGACAGCCCTGGACGTGGACACCTGCCTGGGCCTGGCCTCCTCCATCATCTGCGGCCTCGTCCACCTCCACGTGGAGATTTTCGGCACGCAAGGCAAACCTGCCATCGCCCACCGGGACCTGAAGAGCAGGAACATCCTGGTGAAAAGCAACCGGCAGTGCTGCATCGCAGACCTGGGTGAGTGGGAGTTGGGGGTGTGGTACCCCAGGGGTGTGGTACCCCAGGGATCAGGTACCCCCAGGGATCAGGTACCCCCAAGGATCAGGTATCCAGGGGTGTGGTACCCCGGGGATAAGGTACCCTGGGGGTGAGGTACCCCCAGGGGTGTGGTACCCCAGGGATGAGGTACCCCAAGGATGAGATACCCCAAGGAGGAGATACCCCAGGGTTGTGGTGCCCCAGGGATGAGGTACCCCAAGGAGGAGGTACCCCCAGGGATCAGGTATCCAGGGGTGTGGTACCCCGGGGATAAGATACCCTGGGGATGAGGTACCCTCAGGGATGTGGTATCCCAAGGATGAGGTACCCGCGTGATGAGATACCCCAGGGATGAGGTACCCCAGGGGTGTGGTGCCCCAGTGATGAGATACCCCGGGGCTGTGGAACCCCAGAGGCATGGTGCTCCAGGGTTGTGGAACCCCACAGATTTGGTGCTCCGGGAATGTGGTACCCTGGGGATGAACCATTCCAGGGATGTGATGCCCCAGGGTGGTGGTGCCACAAGGATGTGGCGTCCTGGGGTTTTTGGGACCTCAGGGATGTTGAGCCCCAGGGATGCAGCACCAGCACAGCCCTGCTCAGGGCTGGTATCTCAACATTTTATGGGTGAATTTATGACCTTAAAAGTCATCCCAAATGACTGTGTGGCTGTCCCCCCCAGGGCTGGCCGTCATGCACTCCCAGGGCAGCGATTACCTGGACATCGGCAACAACCCCCGGGTGGGCACCAAGCGCTACATGGCCCCGGAGGTGCTGAGCGAGCAGATCCGCACCGACTGCTTCGAGTCCTACAAGAAGACAGACATCTGGGCCTACGGGCTGGTGCTCTGGGAGATCACCCGGCGCACGGTGGTGAACGGTGAGCAGCTCCCGGCTCCTCCGCGCCCGTTCCCTCCTTCCCTCCTTCTCTTGTTCCTCTTTTTTTTTTTTTTTTTTTTTTTTTTTTTTTTTTTTTCCCCTTTCCTTCGCCCAGAAGATTAGCTGTAAATTATAAACACTGTAATCTAGTGTCAGCACCCGGCTCCCTGATTAAAGGGCCCATTAGGCTCAATCAGCGCTTTGTTTGTTCAGCGCTGATTAGAAAACAAGCGGCTTCAAGCGCTGCCTGGAAAGCGGCCACGGCCGGGACCTCCGGCCGCCGGCTTGGCTCGGGAACTCGGGGCTGGGGCAAGGGGAAGGGTCCCCCCGAGCTGGGGATGAACCGAGCTGGGGCTGCCTGGCCAGCGCTGCCCGTGGCGGCTGAGTCCATTTAAACATTAATTAAACGGTGGGCGCTGGCGGATGGGGTGGGAGGGTCCCCCCAGGCGCAGTCTGGCCGGGATAATCTCATTTAGGTCCCCAGGGCTCCCTCAGATTACACATTTACTCCGAATTACCTCGGCCTTGCGTAGGAATGACCTTCAGCCGGCTGGGTTTAACCCTTCCAGCATCCCTCGCTCTGCAGGACGGCTGCAGGGGACCGGGCGTGGGGAGCTCCAGGGGACCCTGAGGTTTTGGGGTCACCCCTTGGGGTGCTGGGGTCTCGAGGCTTCCCAGAGCCATTAAATCCCTCGGGGACACGGACATATGCGAGCTTTGAACCGAGATTAGCTGGGCCAGCTGGCAGGCTCAGCAGGGGCTGAGTGGAGGTGGCCACAGCGCCGAGGGCTGCTGTGGGTGCTGGAGCTGATGATCTTCGTGGTGGGGCTGGTGCTGGGCTGGTGCCAGGGCTGCTGGAGCCGCCGGTGGTGCCAGAGCCAGCTGCCAGCACCCCATGTGCCCAGGAGGGGCACAGCCCGCCGGGGATGCTGCTCGACTGTGCCAGAACCTTCCAGCAGCCCCTGATTGAAAAAAGGGTCTCATCGAGCCAGGTCTCATCAGCTCCTGGAGATCTGTTTCACACCCAGGATAGCTCAGCTGCCTCAGATGGCATCAAATCAGCAGGATGGCTTCTGTGGTGGTGTTGGGAACAGAAAAGTCTTGATAAAAGGCAAAATAACAGAACTCATCAGAGAGAAAACTCAGCCAGGTGTAAGAGGGGAAAAACAAACTCCAATGATGTAAGGGCCTCTCCAAGCCAGGCCTCATCAGCTCCTGGAGATCTGTTTCACACCCAGGATAGCTCAGCTGCCTCAGATGGCATCAAATCAGCAGGATGGCTTCTGTGGTGGTGTTGGGAACAGAAAAGTTTGAATAAAAGGCAAAATAACAAAACTCTTTAGAGAGAAAAACCGAGCCAGGTGCAAGAGGTTCTTGCTCCTGGTAAGACACCCCACAAAAGCAATCAGTTCCTTTGTTCTCTTCTTTTTCTGGTGAATTCTCAGGTGGGACTTTTTGGCTTCTGTCCAACTGCCTATCCTTAAATTTGAGGTGAAATCCCCCAGGTCCTGTCAGGTGTCTGACTGAGGAGAGAAACTTCTGGGCTTATTCCCTTTTTTAGGGGACAAAGTGTGAAAAACGCCAATCACTTGTTTTTAAGATTTTAAAAGTTTAATAGTAATAAAATGGTTATAAAAATAGTAATATCAATAAAGTAATAAAAATTTGAACAATTGAGATCAGGATGATACGAGACAATAAGAGCAAAGAGTTACGGACGGTCCGGGTGCCTTTTCTGGGCAAAATAAGCCTAAAAAAGGACCCACGTTAACAGAGGATTAACCCTTAAAGCAACAGCCTGTTGCATATTCATACACCTCATGCATGATGCATAAATTCAAACAAAGGATTCTGGCTGGGCAGTGTCAGCTTCTTCCTCTGAATCCTAACAGCTGAGTGAGGCGGGAAGAAGTTCATTTCTTCTGATAAGGGAGCAATAAATTCCCTTTCTCTGGAAGATTGAGGTGTCCTGTGGCTGCTCAGTGCGAGTACCTCATTCCTTTCTTTAAAAAAATACCCTACATGCACAGTTTCTATTTTAACTTTATGCTATAACCTAAAACTATATTTAACACGCCACTCGAGAAAATTAATCCAGCATAACTTCCTAACATAACACGTAGAGTATTCATCCTAATGTTTGCGAAAAGCCCAGCATAAAATACAGATGTTTCACACAAAGGACAGTTTTGGCACTCTGTCAACAGAGGGGCACATTCCTATACACGCTGTGCAGGATGGGGGTGAGGATGGGGTGAGGATGGCGTGAGGATGGGGTGAGGATGGGGATGAGGATGGGGTGAGGATGGGGTGAGGATGGGGATGAGGATGAGGGTGAAGATGGGGTGAGGATGAGGTGAGGATGGGGTGAGGATGAATTGAGGATGGGGTGAGGATGGGGTGAGGATGGTGTGAGGATGGGGTGAGGATGAATTGAGGATGGGGTGAGGATGGGGTGAGGATGGGGGTGAAGATGGGGTGAGGATGGGGGTGGGGATGGGGGTGAGGATGGGGATGAAGATGGGGTGAGAATGGGGGTGAGGATGGGGATGAAGATGGGGTGAGAATGGGGGTGAGGATGGGGGTGAAGATGGGGTGAAGATGGGGGTGAACCCCTCGTTCTCACGCCACCCCTGTCCCGCAGGGATCGTGGAGGAGTACCGGCCGCCCTTCTTCGACGCCGTGCCCAGCGACCCCAGCTTCGAGGACATGAAGAAGGTGGTGTGTGTGGACCAGCAGACCCCCGTGATCCCCAACCGCCTCTTCTCCGACTCAGTGAGTCCCGGGGGGACCGCCCCCCTTCCCTCCCCCTTTGCTGCCCATTAAACCCTTCTGTTCACCCCTCTTTTTGTGCCTCCCCCTTTTTTTTTGTGCCTCCCGCTCAGGTTCTGTCGGCGCTGGCGAAGATCATGAAGGAGTGCTGGTACCAGAGCCCCTCGGCCCGTCTCACCGCCCTGCGCATCAAAAAGACGCTGAAGAAGCTGAGCAATTCCGTGGAGAAGCCAAAACTGGAGCAGTGAGCGCCGGGAACCGGACACCGGAGCCACTGACGGGTGGCACCGGGGACGGGATGGCTCCGGTCACAGAGGGGACTTGCTCGCAGCTCCTGCCTCTCCTGCTCCTCCTTCGAGCTGGTTGAATTTGCAAGCAAGAAAAAAATATAGGGAAAAAAAAAACAAAAACCACCAAAGGAGGAATCTTCCACCCAGTCATAAAAATATCTCTGGATCCGTCATCCGACACCGGCGCGTCTCGCTGCGCCGCCAAGGATGGCAGCTGGTCGCCCACCCCCAGTCCACGGCGAGGGGCACCGGTGGCAGAAGCACCCCCAGCCCAGGGGCACCCATGGCAGAAGCACCCCCAGCCCAGGGGGCACCCATGGCAGAAGCACCCCCAGCCCAGGGGGCACCCATGGCAGAAGCACCCCCAGCCCAGGGGGCACCATGGCAGAAGCACCCCCAGCCCAGGGGGCACCCATGGCAGAAGCATCCCCAGCCCAGGGGACACCCATGGCAGAAGCACCCCCAGCCCAGGGGACACCCATGGTAGAAGCACCCCCAGCCGTGGGGGCACCCATGGCAGAAGCACCCCCAGCCGTGGGGGCACCCATGGCAGAAGCACCCCCAGCCCAGGGGGCACCCATGGCAGAAGCACCCCCAGTCTTTGGGGCACCCATGGCAGAAGCACCCCCAGCTCAGGGGGCACCACGGCTGAAGCACCCCCAGCCCTCGGGACACCCATGGCAGAAGCACCCCCAGCCCTCGGGACACCCATGGCAGAAGCACCCCCAGTCTTTGGGGCACCCATGGCAGAAGCACCCCCAGCCGTGGGGGCACCCATGGCAGAAGCACCCCCAGTCTTTGGGGCACCCACGGTAGAAGCACCCCCAGCCTTTGGGGCACCCACGGTAGAAGCACCTCCAGCCCTCGGGACACCCATGGCAGAAGCACCCCCAGTCTTTGGGGCACCCATGGCAGAAGCACCTCCAGCCCTCGGGGCACCATGGCAGAAGCACCCCCAGCTCAGGGGGCACCCACAGCAGAAGCACCCGCAGCCCAGGGGGCACCCATGGCAGAAGCACCCGCAGCCCAGGGGGCACCCATGGGAGATGCACCCCCAGCCCTCGGGGCACCCACCCAGCGCCGGCTCCCTGCGGCCGCGGAGCTGCCCGGACCCGCCCGCCCGGCGCTGGCAGCGGCAGGAATTCCCCGGCAGAGCCGCCGTGCCCGCCGCTCCTCCCGCCAAAGGAGGGATGGGTCTCGCTGGCAAAGCCTGGCACCCCCTGGGCAGGCCGGATCCGCACCCTGGATTGCGGGGATCCCAAAAATGAGGAGCTGCCGGCGCCCAGAGAGGTCCGAGCGTCAGCATGGGGGTCCCGTGGTGATCCTCCAGCCCTGCTCACAGAGTCATTTGGGATGACTTTTGAGGTCATCAATTCAAGCAGCCAGCGTCCCCTTTGCCAAAAAAAAAAGTGCCCTCTTGGCTCTTTGCCAATATTTTGGTGGGTTTTTTTGAGGTGTTTTGGCTCGGCCGGCTTCATCCCCCGTTGCTCCTCGCCATCCCAAAATCCACCCCATGCTTGGAGATGTTTGGACATGACCAGGATGGGACGTTCAGCAGGACCAGCTTTGCCACATAACTATTTAATTATTAAGATTTAATATATTTAATAAAGTGTACAGCTATTTTATCACCTAAGAGCTGCCCAAGCTCCCGCGCTGGGCACTGGGCACCGCGGCAGGATGGGCCTGGGCACTCCTGCCTGGCACGATCCATGGCTGCAGCTCCAAAATGTTCTCAGCACATCCCAGCTGGCACCTTGCTCTGTGCCCAGCTGGAGACTGGGAGGAACTGGGCAGCAAAGGGCAGCTGCTGGTTTTGGGCATGGCAGGAGGTTATAGAGGGGCTCGGGTGCCTTAATCCGGGCTTGGAGAGCTCAGCTTGGGGCTTGGGGTGCCCTACCAGGGTTTGGGGTGCTCAGCCTGTGGTTTGGGGTGCTTACCCAGGGTTTGGGATGCTCAGCCTGTGGTTTGGGGTGCCCTACCAGGGTTTGGGGTGTCAGTCTGTGGTTTGGGGTGCCCTAACCAGAGTTTGGGATGCTGAGCCTGTGGTTTGAGGTGCCCTAACCAGAGTTTGGGGTACTCAGCCTGTGGTTGGGGGTGCTTACCCAGAGTTTGGGGTGCTCTGGGTAAGAGCTGCTGGAGCTTGGGGAGCCCTACCCAGGATCTGGAGTACCCTGCCTAGAGTTTGAGCTACTCAGCCTTTGTTTTGGGGTGCCCTACCTGGGGTTTGGGATGCTCAGATGGTTTGAGGTGCTCACCCAGGGTTTGGGATGCTCAGCCTGGGGCTTGGGGTGCTCTACCCGTGGCTTGGGATGTTCAGATGGTGGTTTGGGGTGCTCACCCAGGGTTTGGGGTGCTCAGCCTGTGGTCTGGGGTGTTCTACTCAGGGTTTGGGGTGCTTGGCCTGTGGTTTGGGGTGCTTACCCAGGGTTTGGGGTGCTCACCCAGGGTTTGGGGTGCTCGGCCTGTGGTTTGGGGTGTTCTACTCAGGGTTTGGGGTGCTTGGCCTGTGGTTTGGGGTGCTTACCCAGGGTTTGGGGTGCTCACCCAGGGTTTGGGGTGCTCGGCCTGTGGTTTGGGGTGCTCACCCAACACCTGAACACACACATCACACATGTGCACATGCACCAGACACGGCTGCACACACACACAACGCCTGAACACACACATCACACACTGTGCACACACACCAGACACAAACAACACCTGAACACACAAATCACGCACGCATGATCACACACACACACCGTGCTTGCACACACAACGCGTGTGCACACACGCCATGCAGGCCTGAAGATGCACAAATCACTCGTGAACACGCGCACACAACTCACACCTGAGCACACGTCATCTGCGCTTGCACAAACACGGCGCGGGCGCCACAAGCACCCCGTGAATGCACACACACACAGATCACCCTCGGAAACACGGATCAGGCAGGCAAGAACACGCTCATCATGTGTGAGCACACAGCTCCCACAAAAATCACACGCAGAAATCACACATCTCTCACACACATCACACACATCTCACATGATCACACACACCTCACATTTACCTCACACTTATCATACATATCACACAAAAATCACACTTATCACACACATGTCACATATCTTACCCACTTATAATACCCATATCTCACACTTATCACACACATATCTCACATATCTTACACACTTATCACACACATATCACACACGTATCTCACATATCTTACACACTTATAGCACCCATATCTAACACTTATCACACACATATCTCACACTTATCACACACATATCTCACATATCTTACACACTTATCATACCCATATCACACACGTATCTCACCCATATCACACACATATCTTACACACTTATGACACACTTATCATACCCATATCACACACGTATCTCACCCATATCTCACACTTATGACACACTTATCATACCCATATCACACACATATCTCACCCATATCTCACACTTATGACACACTTATCACACACATACCTCACACATCACACACATATCTTACACATTTATCGCACCCATATCACACACTTATCACACACATATCTCATATATCTTACACACTTATAACACACATATCACACACATATCTCACACATATCTCACATATCTTCCACACTTATCACATCCATATCTCACACATATCACACACGTATCTCACCCATATCTCACACTTATCACACACATATCTCACATATCTTACACACTTATAACACACATATCACACACGTATCTCACCCATATCTCACACTTATGACACACTTATCACACACGTATCTCCCCCATATCACGCACATATCTTACACACTTATCACACCCATATCTCACACTTATCACACACATATTTCATATATCTTACACACTTATCATACCCATATCACACACATATCTCACCCATATCCCACCCATATCTCACACTTATGACACACTTATCACACCCGTATCTCCCCCATATCACACACATATCTTACACACTTATCACCCCCATATCTCCTCCTTATCTCCCCCTTATCTCCCCCTTATCTCCCCTCCCCAGCCCGGGGTCCCCTCCCGCTGTCCCCCCTCCCTTCCCGTGTGCGCACGCGCGGGCTCGCCCCGCCCCCCTCGCCCTTGGCCCCGCCCCCGGCCCCGCCCCCTCCCGCCGGCTCTGCGGCCGCTCCGCTCCGAGGCCGCGGCGCGTCCCCGCCATGGCCGCCCGGGCCCCCCGCTTCCCTCCTGGCCCTCCCGCCGCCCGCCGCTTCCCGCCGCCCCCCGCCGCCCTCCTGCTCGTCCTGCTCCTGCTCCTTGCCGGCCCGCTCGGCGGGGCCCGCGGTGAGTGAGCGGCGGCGCCGGACCCGGCCCGCACCGGGCACAACATGGCGGCGCCCCCGCCCCCGCCGTGAGGGGAGCGGGGAGGAGCGGGGAGGGGTCGTGAGGGGGAGCGAGGGGCGATGGGGGGAACCGGGAGGGAGGCGATGCGGGGGGCTGAGGGCAGCGGCGGGGAAGGGCCGGGGCCTGCCCGGGCCTGGGGGCGGCTCTGGGGCGGGGGGCGGCCGTGGGGCCGGGGGGGTGAGGGTGAGGCCCAGGGCTGGGCTCAGGGCTGGGGAAAGGGGGTGAGAGAGACCTGGGGGTGTGAGGAGGCCCTGAGGAGTTCGGGGGCGGGGAGACACAGGGGTGGGTGTTCCAGGGTGGCGAGGAGGACTGGGGGATGGTGGATGATGGGGTGGGGGAGGCGAGAGGGTTGGAGGGGCCTGGAGGTGCCCCCAAGGCCGCCAGGAGGCCCCTGAGGGGTTTGGGGCGTGGATGGGTGTTTCAGGGTGAAGGGGTGGGATCCGTGGGGTTTGGGGTTCTGGGAGCAGGGGGGCTTCTGAAGGCATCAAGGACGCGTGTTGGATGTTTGGGGGCTCGCAGGGAGCTCACAGGGCTGTGTGGTTTGTGTGAACCGGAGCTGCTTTGGGGCTTTCCCCCACAGAGGGGATGGGGATGTGCTGGCGATCGGTCTGGGGCTGCCTCCCAGTGCCAGGGGATGCTCTGAAGAGGCCTGTGCTCGCCTTGGGAGGAGATCTGGGAGCCTTCAGCCTGCTTTCGGGAAATAACGATGGAAATTGGCATTTATGGGTTTCACAGAGGATGGGCTTGGGGAGAGTCTCAGGTGTTTTCTGGGCTTGTCACAGAGGTGTGGATCAGCCCGAGGTGGGAAGTGCCACCGTGTTGTCGTGGGACTTCTGGAGTTTGTGGCCTCTTCCCGTTGTCCTGTGGCCTGTGCCGGGGTGAACTTGGCAGCCCCCCGGCCCCAGAGGTGGCAGTGTGTCTGTACCATGCAGCCCTCTGCAATCCGCTGGTTGGGCTTTCAAGGAAACCTTTCCATACCCTGAGCTTCTGGACTGGAGCAACTGTAAATATTTGTTTGGAGGGAGGTGAGGGAGGAAGAACTCTTTGCGTCGGTTGTTTGTTCCGTGTGGATCCTTTTCCTTGCCCTGGCCTGCTCCTGCTGCTCGTGGGGGAAGAGTTGAGGGTCTGGGCTCTGGGTTTGGGAGGAGCAGGAGGCTTCTGCTGCAGGTTTGGGGCAAGCCGAGGACGTCAGCTACAGTTTTAGGAAGGAAATTGATTTGGGGTGAGCTGGGGGAAAGACTTTCCCAGAGGAAGCAGCTGACTGAGCATCTCTTGGGGACAGAGGACGGCTGGTGGCCGCTGCCTCTGGTGCCCAGGGCTTCCCAGAGCAGTCCAGCTCCGTGGCCATCGGGGCAGTCGCTGTTGTGTAACTCAGGTGCCTGTCCTGACAGGTTCCTCTGTGGAATATTTTTCTCCTCCCCAGCCTCTCACCGTTTGTGCTCCGCATTCCCACCTGACGGTCGGAGGGTAATAACTCCGTGTGTGTGTGTGTGTGTGTGCGCAGATCTGGGCTTGTTAGAGCACGGAAAATGGCTTCAAACCTCACCTGGGCAGCAGGTGAGGCTTTACCTGGGAGTTCTGGGAGTTTGGGGATAGAAATGGGCTTCTGGGAGGAGAGGAGCTGTGTTTTGGTGGAACCTCCAGCCTTCCGAAGGTGTTTCAGCTCCTCTGTGATGACTGGCAGAGCAGGATCAGCCGAGACTCGTGGCACGGCCGCTCTCAGGCTTTCGCTTGGGTAAAAACTTGCGTTTGTTAAAAAAAAAAAATCATAATTAATAAACAGGAAAGGACCAATTGGCTGCACAAATCCCCTGGAAACTCGGCGGCTGGCGGTGCCTTTGATTTTGGGCTCTATGAGTGGCTATTGTTTCCTCTCAGTGTGTGCTGGGAGCTTTTATTCGGTGCAAGGTGTGAGCTCAGCCCGGGCTGCACTCAGGGAATGAGGTGCAGGGCGCCAGGGATCACCCTGGGAATCGTTCCCTGCTCCAGCAGATGCACGTTTGGTATGCCGGGCTGTTGTGCCTCATCGCAGAGATTTAACAGCTACTTATTTCGGGCAAGGCTGGGAAAACATCTGAATTTCTGCAGTGCTGGGGAGCCAGGAACCTCTGCGTGCCAGTAAACAGCGCACACGACGCTCCCCCAGCCCCTTCTTCAAAAAAAAATAAGCAAAATAATCGAGGCTCCTTTGCCAAGGGGTGCTGCAGATCGGCTTTGCTTGAAATCAATCAAAAACCCCACCTTGGGGAATCATTTTTGGGGCGGCAGATTTTATTCTTGACGCCACCTGCTTCAAATATTTGCCCGCTGAAATCAGGCGAACTCTGCGTGGTCTGCGAGTTATATCCTACCAACTTTCCAAGAAAGCCTTTCTCGAGCTGGAAATTAAAAACAGTGTCCAACAAGCATTCTTGAACTCGTCCGGCTCCTTGGCCAGACAGCTCGGGTTGTTTTTTTTTTTTTTTTCCTTTTCCCTGGATTCCCTGCCAGCAGTGGATGCTCCGGAAATGGCTCTTGCGAAAGGAGCCGAGAGTCAAACGTCAGTTCTCTTAGCAGCAAGCAAAGTTCACTGGGTGGTGCCGGGGGGAATGTGTCCTGCCCTGAGCGGAGCAGGCAGGAATCGCTTCTCTGGGAGGGTTTTACAGGCATGAAATGCTGGCTGGGAGCTCCTTTGTCCTCCTTGTTTAAGCCCCTGGCTCTCAGCTGCCCTGTGCTTCTCTCGTTCCCCGTTTCTGTTGCTAACATTTTGCTGCTGCGCCGTTTATTTCTTTCTTTTCAACAGCAGCAAAGCTTTCCCTGCTCTTTAAATCCCCTTGATGAAGTCTCGCTGCTTTTCGTGGCCTTCTTGGAAGCGTGGATTGCTGCATGTGGGAATGGTGGCCACATGTTAAACAATGGATTTCCACCCTGGCAAAGCCTGAGAGAAGCCAGGATGGCTCTGAAGTCTCTGAACCTTGAGAAACCTGGGCATCAGGTGTGCGGGGTGTTCTTCCCCAGCACCAGTGCGTGTGGTCTCCTGGCTCCTAAACTGCTTTCCTGACAAGTTCAAACACAAAAGAGGTGTCAGACCCGAGCCCGGAGAGGGAATGTGTCCGTGTTCTGGCTGGAAGAGCAACAGCAGAAACATCAAGGCTTCTTCTAATTAACCTCTTAATGATGAGACTCCTGTCGATTCCTTATTTACAATTCATTCAGAAGCTCTTTTGTGTTCCTGGAGTAGATGCAGGGAAAGTTCTGCACTTTAAAGCCACATTCTTCCTGCCTCTTTTTTCTTTCCTTCTTTCTTTTTTTTTTTTCCATTTCGTGTGTTTTCTAGTCAGCCCTGCTGCCTTCACGTCAGGTCCAGCCTGTGCCAGGGGACTGCAGCCAGCTCAAAAGAAGTTGAGACTCTTACTTGCAACTTGAAATATCCCAGGATAATGCTTGGTTTCTGGATGACTTGCTTTTTAAAGTGCTTTGTTTTTCGTAGTGCTTTGCAGCTAATTTTAACTCCCATTCCGTGCAGCAGCAGTGGGTCAGTAGATATCATAAACACCAGCAAGAAGCAAAAGAGAAACGTTTTGGTCCAAAACAGGAGGAGAAATCGGAGGGGAAATGAGATGTGGGGAAGGTGCTGGAGGTGGTGGTGCTGTACCTATGGCAGGGCAGATCCCTGCTGGCTTCTCCAGCTCCTTGGTGAGGAAATGGGCAGGGACAGCATCCAGAGCTGGATAACGTTGGGGTTTGGAGGCAGAGGGTGCAGCTGAGCTGGCTCTGGGGTTTGGAGGGGACACCTGAGGAGTCCCTTTGGGCTCAAATGTATCCCAGCGAGGGGTGGAGGGATCCCCTCTGGGGACACCAAGCAGGGGGAATGTGAGTAGGGAGGGCCAGCAAGGTGATCAGGGGGATGGAGAACCTGTCCTGTGAGGAAAGGATGGGAGAATTGGGATTGTCCAGCCTGGAGAACAGAAGCTTTGGGCTGACCTAAGCGTGGTCTTCCAGTACTTGAGAGGAGTCTGCAAGAAGGAGGGAGAGAGGCTCTTTACAAGGGCCTGGAGTGCCAGGACAAGAGGGCATGGCTTCTCGCTGCCAGAGGGCAGGGTTAGGTGGGATTTTGGGAAGGAGTTTCTCCCTGTGAGAGTGGTGAGGCCCTGGCACAGGATGCCCAGAGAAGCTGGGGCTGCCCCTTCTGTGGAAGCGCCCAAGGCCAGGTTGGAGGGGGCTTGGAGCAACCTGGGATAGGGGAGGGTGTTCCTGCCCCATGGACAAAATGAGCTTTAAGGTGCCCTCCAACCCAAGCCATTCCAGGATTCCATGATCATAGAACCGAAAGTAAATCTTGTTTCTTTAAAGCCTTCATCAGATGGCTCAGTGCCCCCTCATCATTGCCTCTGGGAAACGGAGTTGCCTGTTTCCCTGGAGCTCTGATCCTTTATCCAGCTGAACGAGGAGCACGCAGGGACTCGGGACACCCTCACCACGAGGGAATGGATATCATTCCTAACCCTGTGTGATACAGGTTGCTCTTTATTTTGGCACGGCGCAGAGCCAGACACTGACAGGTTATTTCTTTCTTCCAAGCGTGTTTCCACACGTCCCTCTTCATTAAAGCATCCTAAGAAGCAGCAGAGCTACGAAGGCAATCGTTCCCCGTTTCTGTTGCTAACATTTTGCTGCTGCTGCAGCCTCAAACCCGTGCTCCCAGAGTGGGGCTCGTTAAGTTTGGTGCTGCACAAAGACACAATCAACTGCAGCTCCTGTTCCAGAGCCTCGGAAAGGCTCAAAGTCAGGGGAATCATTCTTCCAGCCTCGATTCTGACTGTTGAAAAAGAACAGCAGCTAAAATCCCTGCAAAAAAAATCTGTTTATCTGGTAAATACGTGGGTGGATATTGGCAATTTTACCAGTGATCATCTTCAGGTTAATTATCCTCGTACATATTGAGCAGGTAGAGTTCAGCCCCGAGAAAATGGCATCTTTCTTAGGCACAGCTTTGAGAGATGCTGGAAAATGTATTCCAAAAGGTGGTTAACACCATTGCAGGAGATTCTGCTGTGAAACTTTCCCCTGTCTAGCTGCAGAGACATCTTGACACATGCAACTCCGTGTGAGAATAAATACGTGCAAAATGAGCTCGGAGAGTTGCCGGGGAAGGAGGAGAAATGTTCTTTGCCTGTCAGAGCTCAGTGTTCGAGTCTCCCTGGAGCACAGAGCTCGAATCTGCAGCCCCCCGCCCGTTTGTTTGGATCCATTTTGGGAATACAGGTTGCTTTTAACGGGGGGATTTGGAGGGAGGGAGCCAGCCCTTGGTTTTTTTTCCTCTTTTCTGGTTGGTGCAGGGGGCTGTGGGTACCTCTGTGCCCCAGGATCCTTTCAGGGCTGGAACCCAGGAACCTCACGGGGAGCAGAAGCAGCTCTCGGGCTTGAAGGAGTCAAACCCTGGGCTGGGCTAGTCCAGGATTGAGGAGAGGTCACTCAGCGCTGCCAATAAATAATATTTTTGTTGTTGTTTATTAGTGCTGAGTGACCTCTCAGGTTTTGGGGAAGAGCAGCGAGGCCCGGCCTCTGATGGAATCGCAGCAAGGTTTGCTCCATCCCTGCAGTGAGAACAAAGCTTTTCACGCTCGGGATCTGTGGCTGAACGCTGGGCTTGTTCAGGCAGTGTCTCTGAAGGGCTGGGCTGGGCTCTGGGTGCCGGTGTGGGGAGCAGATCGAGCGGGCTCTGCTCCAGCTCCGGCTCCGCTCGCACCTTCCCCCGAGCGAGCGAGGGGGGAACGGGAACGGGAACGCCGCCCCGGCTCTGGGAACTGCTCTTTGTTTCCCTTCACCCCATCTATTTCCTTCAGCCCAGGCGGGTTTTGTTTTTTTTTTTTTTATTAAGTAGATTATATGTTTGGCTCAATAGGAGCTTTTCTTCCCCAAGGAAAAAGAATGCCGTTGGCATGAAAAATCCTTTTATCCACTCCTGTCTCCTGCTTTGCCCCGGCTGCTCTCGAGAGCACCAAGAGATACCAGCGGGGGGCTCTGCGTCCCTGCCCGCCTTCTGTCCCCCACCCACGGGCGAACAACAGTTGCTTTTTCCTGGCTTCTCGTAAATTTCTGAGAGAAGAATTTGCCTTTCTGGTTAAGCAAACCGGAGTTACTGGACCCGCATGAGCTGCTCTGTAATTCCCCTCTTTGCCAGGAGCTTCCCAGCGAGCCCCGGTGCAGACAGGCCTTTCCTCCCTGGCACACACAGAAAATTGGAGAGTTCCTGCCTGCAGCCTGGAGGTTCTGGCCAACAAGACCTGGAAAGCCCCTCAAGGGTCTCTGAGGAGAGGTGGAGAGAAGGACAGTCATTGCTGAAGGCTCCGTTCTCTTTGTTCTAGCTGCTCTCTAAGCCTGGGGATTTTTGAGGTGCAAACCTAAGAATTCGAGTTCAAAAAGAGCAGTTGTCTAGAGGGGGAGCGGGGCGAGGTGAAGCCGTGGGGCATCCCCCTCCTTTAGCAGGAAATTTTGGCTTTCTGCACAGAACAGATAAGGATCTCACTCTGTCTCCAAGCTGGGGCTCTGGTATCATACCTCGCAGGTAAACTGATTTTTTTGTTGTTGTTGTTGTTTTTTTTTAATCCTACAAATGAGACTGAGCAGACACGACCTGCTTCTCTGCTTTCCCTCTCAAAGGCATGCTCAGTTTCAGGCCAGATAATTCACTCCGAAGTTTACAGAACCAGTTTTATTAGTGCATTGAAGTGTTTTCGTTCGCTTTGTAGCTTCTGGAAGCAAAACTGCCACAGCCTAAATCTTGGAATTGAGACCTCAGAAATGAGTCTAACAGGAACAAAGTTCAGTTTTGTTGAATCTAAATCAAACTGAAAAGAACCTACACAGTGAAATGTGTGTGGGTTAAATGTTTTTAATTTGTACCTCGAGCTTTTGATAAGTAATAAGGGAGATGCTTTAAAAGACCATTTCCTTTTAAGTAGACATGAAGGCAGGAATGTGCCCTGGGTGCTCTTTGCCATCTCAGATTTTCATAAAATCTCCTTTATCACCAACCTTTGCTCCCCCAAGTGTATGTATTTTTCCAGAGTTGTCTTTTCTGCACTCTGCTGACCATGGGAAAACACTGATCTTGGAGCTGTTCGAAGTGCATGTTAGCGGAGGGGTTTTTTTCCTTTCATTATGACATTTCCTCTCAAAATCTTCAGAATCTGTGGATGTTCTCCACCCTTCTCAACACAGATCAGTCTGCCCTGTTCGTTTTCTGTCCTGTGTCCCTTTTCTCTGGCCTGTGCTCAGCACCTGGTAGGAAGTTCCCTCGCTCATGATGCTTTTTAAAGGTGTCTCACTCAACAGCTCTTCAGCTTTTGATCCCAGAGTTAGAGAATCGTGAAATATCCTGAGTTGGAAAGGGCCCAGCAGGGTCATGCAGTCCAATTCCTGGTCTTGTGGAGACACCCCAAAATCTTACCCTGTGCATCCCTGACAGCAGTGTCCAGACACTCCTGGCAGCCTCGGGGCTGTGCCATCCCCTGGGGAGCCCGGGCAGCGCCCAGCACCCTCTGGGGAAGAACCTTTCCCATCCTAAACCTCTCCTGACACAGCTCCAGCCCTTCCCTTGCCTCTTGTCACTGGCTTTTCACTGCTCTGCTGATTCCAAACTAACCAGCACCCACCCTGAGCCCTTCTGAAACAGCTCCCGACAGCAGCTGGAAAAGGAGGAGCAGCGTCCAGAGAGAACGAAGTGAATAGTAATGCAATTACCCTGATTGATTTAGCCGGGTCTCTGGGATAAGGGCTAATGGGTGTCTTCCTCCTAAAGGAACCCTGAGTCAATCAGGACCAGCTTGTTTTTCATTAAGCTTGGGGTAACGTGGCCCCCACACACAAGTGTTGAGGGTGACTTTGTGTGACTTTACACTGAGAGGATTCAGATCAGCCTGGGCACGCTTAACCGTGGCACTTGTGTCTTTTAAAACCCTCCTTCACACCCTCCCTACCTGAAAGCCCATTTCTGCAGCGGGTAAGGACATGTTTTGGATTCCCTCTGGGAAGGCTGGGAGAGCTGATGAAAGCTGCTGAAAACCCAGCGCGCTGCTAAACAAGCCCCACCCTTCTTCTTGACATTGTTGGATTCCTCTTTGTTCCCAAGGATGGCAAGGCCTAGGGATTTGCTTACAATTTTTTTCAGGCAGCTTGAGAAAAGCACAATGACAGCTGGGAGGTGGAAAAAATGTGGGAATCTGCCTCAGAGTTTCTCCTTCTCTTTATCCAAATAATCTTTGTGGAGAGCAGGCAAAAAGCCAGGAATTTATTTGACCCAAGGTGGCGTCTCGGATCGGGAAAGCGGTTATTAAAGAAGCGGCTGATCTGGCTGGGTGTGCACGCTTGGCTCGTGCAGTCGGTTGGGATTGGGTTTGGTTTGGCCTCTGCCAGCTGCTCCCCGTCTCCCTGAGCTGGGGTGGGTGTCCCTGGCAGCTCCAGGGAGCCTGGACAGTCAGCCCAGTTGGAATCAGCTCCGTCAGCTGCAGGAGTTGTTGGGGTTGGGGTTGAGCCTGACCCAAGGCTGGGCTGGGGGAGGATCTCGCTCAGATCTCGCCCGGTTTGCAGGGATGACTTGGGTCATGGCTGGTGGTGATTGCAACAGGGAGAAGGGCTGCCTGGACAGGCACCTCCTGGAAAGGCTCCTCTGCCTCCACAGTCTGTTTCATGCCGAAATCAGATTCTTGCAGGTCTGGAATACTGAGCGTGACCTGTGCTGTTTGCAGAGCCGGTTCTTCCACAGCTCGAGAAATGGAGAATTTAAAGAAGGTTTCCTCTCGTTCAAGCTGTTGCTCTCCGTGGGTTTTAAGAGGTTGATCTTGTTTTGATTTCAGCTTTGACATGTCTGTGCTCCGACTGCAAACAAGCCAACTCCACGTGTGAGACGGACGGCGCCTGCATGGTCTCGGTCTTCAACCTGGATGGTGTCAAACACCACGTTCGGACCTGCATTCCTGAGGCAAAACTGATTCCTGCTGGGAAACCCTTCTATTGTCTGAGTTCCGAGGATCTGCGTAATACTCACTGCTGCTACTCCGATTTTTGCAACAAAATTGATTTAATGGTTCCCAGTGGTGAGTAGGGAGTGAGATAAATCATGTGTTTGAAGTGGGAGGAGAGGAGCTGTCTGTTTGGGATTGGGAATTTGGAGTTCTCGGCCCTGTTTTCACTTCTTCCCTTCAGTTACTGCATGAACTCGAGCGCTGGGTTTATTTCCTTCATCTGTAAGGTGGAAATAACAAACTACTTCAAATCCAAATGGGAATGTGTGTGTGTTCCCTTTGTCGCCGAGCTGGCCCTGCCTTTATCAGCTGCTCTTGCTTCCCTTCCAAGAGTCCAGATCTTTTCAGTGCTGAGCACAAGTCGAGGAGCATTGCAGCGGCTTCAGAGCGAAGCGTGTGGGGAGGAAGAACACATGCAGGGGAAGGAGCCCTGCCTCTGACTGAGGGTGTGGGAAACTTCTGCTTCTCATCCCTGGGACAGAGAGGGCATGTGGTGCTTCCTCACACCTCCTACTTTCTGTTTTGGACTGGTTTTTAGTGGGTGCTGGGAAGACTGCAGAGTCATTTTCCTTGGGAGCAGTGGGGAAGTCTGATCTGTGCTCAAAACAACAAAGAATTGTCTTCAGGTACAAGTTCCCTGCTTCCTACAGGGCGAAAGGGAAAGAGGGAGCAGGGAGCCCTGGCCAACTGGTTCAGTTCAAATGGAAGGTGAACTGCAGACTGTTCTGGAAAATCAGCCCAGAACACACTCCTGTCTAAGAGAGTGAATGAACGGCCCACAATCCCTGACCCCACAATTGCAGCTCCATCTTCTTTTTGGGCTTTCAGCTGCATTTTGCCTGCCTGACGATCAGCCCCACCTTAACACTCTTGTTTGATGTGTCCCCTGGCCAGCATTGTCCAGGCTCTGAGACAACAGTAAAACACACAAAAGTCCTCAAAGCCACGATAACTTTCTCAAAATGTCTGTTTTTTCTCCTCCCTTTCCTCCCAAGGACACCTGAAAGACAACGAGCCCCCGTCGAGCTGGGGTCCCGTGGAGCTGGTGGCCGTGATCGCCGGGCCCGTCTTCCTCGTGTTTGTTGTCATGATCATTGTGGTCTTTGTGTTCCATCACCACCAGCGGGTCTATCACAACCGCCAGAGGCTGGACATGGAAGATCCTTCTTGTGAAATGTGCCTTTCCAAGGACAAGACCTTGCAAGATCTGGTCTATGATCTCTCCACCTCCGGCTCTGGCTCAGGTATTGCGAGATGGTGGGACGTGAGCAGTGAGGACTTGCAGTTGTCTCTTTGGGCTGGTGGTTGCCACAGCTTGGCCGCAGCAGTGAGGCTGCTGCCTCAGAGCTTGTTCAGGGGTGGGGTCTGTCATGAGGAGCTTGAAGTAATGTTTAAATTCAGTCGTGTGGTGGTCTCGTGTCTGTTCAGGTAGGAGTAATAGTTAAACTCCTCCTCAACTGCGAGACCAAACAGCTGCATGTGTTGCCAGTTTAGCCTTGAAACAGGATTTGGGTTGGAAACAGCCATTAACTGCTAACCTGTGTGGTGTTGGCTTTCAGAGGAGAATGCAGGGTGTCACCTGCATCAAAATGGGGAAGATCCCAGCAGATCAACATTTTATGGTGCAAATAGTGCATTTGCACAGCCCATTTCATCCCAAAGAGCCTTTGGGTCTTCCCAAGTGGATGATGTGCAGTGTCTGCTTCTGTAGCACTTGGAAGGAATCCCCAGAATAGATGGCAGGTCACTGTTCAGTGGTGCCTTTGAGCTAGGGAGGTCGTTGGGTGAAAGAATGTAAGGAATTCTGCAGCAGGTGGAAACTGTAGGGAAACCCACAGAGGCAGAGACTGTCACAACCTGATATTTGAGCAGGGAATAAACCTTCAGCAGCACATCTGCTGCCAAAAATAAAATATTTGGGATCTCTTCTATGTATGCTGTGGGCAGGTGAGCTCAGTGCTTTCTGTAAGAAATGGCAGCGATGTTGGAACTCCTTTATTTTTGGGGGATTTCTGCTTTTTAGCAGAAACTGACTTCAAGTTCCATTCTTTGCATATTGAGGCTGCAGTTCCTTTCATCTGTTGCGGAGCAAGAACTTCCCCAGCTGCTCCATTCTGGATCTCTCCTTCAAAAGCAAAATGCAGATGCTGCCCAGGCAGTGTCACATCCCACACAGGAGCTGCCACCGTTCCCTGGTTTGGGTCTTGCTCAGGCTCCCAGTTGCTATCAAAAGTAGAGTCTGCTGGGTTTGAGGACATTCCTCAGCCTCTGGGGTTTCAGGAGGATTTTTGCTGCCACACTGTAGGGATGTGCCCCCTGTTGACGGAGTGACCAAACTGTTCCTTGTCTCCTTAAAAAGGAGCAAAGCCCAGAAGTTTCTCTCCTCAATTAGCAAAGGAGACACCTGACAGGACCTGGGGGATTTTACCTCAAACTTAAGGATAGCCAGTGGGACAGGAGCCAAAAAGTCCTGCCCGAGCAATTCACCAGAAAAAGAAGAGAACAAAGGAACTGATTGCTTTTGTGGGGTGTCTTACCAGGAGCAAGAACCTCTTGCACCTGGCTCGGTTTTTCTCTCTAAAGAGTTTTGTTATTTTGCCTTTTATTCAAACTTTTCTGTTCCCAACACCACCACAGAAGCCATCCTGCTGATTTGATGCCTTCTGAGGCAGCTGAGCTCTCCTGGGTGTGAAACAGATCTCCAGGAGCTGATGAGGCCTGGCTTGGAGAGGCCCTTACATCATTGGAGTTCGTTTTTTTCCCCTCTTACACCTAGCTGAGTTTTCTCTCTGATGAGTTCTGTTATTTTGCCTTTTATTCAAAATTTCTTGTTTCCAACACCACCACAGAAGCCACCCTGCTGATTTTATGCCATCTGAGGTGGCTGAGGTGTGATGTAGATCTCCAGGAGCTTTTGAGACCTGGCTCGAGGAGACCCTTACATCACCACAGGGATTCATTCCTTCCCTTGCTTGTCCCCAGGCTTGCCTCTGTTTGTCCAGCGGACCGTGGCTCGGACGATTGTCCTGCAGGAGATCATTGGCAAAGGCCGCTTTGGGGAGGTGTGGCGGGGCAGGTGGCGCGGGGGCGACGTGGCTGTGAAGATCTTCTCGTCACGCGAGGAGCGCTCCTGGTTCAGGGAGGCAGAGATCTACCAAACCGTGATGCTGAGGCACGAGAACATCCTGGGGTTCATTGCTGCAGATAACAAAGGTAAGAGGTGCCTTGGGCCTGAGAGCAGAGGCTTCACCACTGTGCGGCCAGTTCCAGTGCCTCACCACCCTTTCCAAGAAGTTTTCTCTAATTTCCAACCTAAACCTTCCCTGGTGTGACTTTAGGCCATTTCCTCTGCTCCTGTTGCTTGTTCCCCCACCTGGTTCCATCCTTCTGTCAAGAAGTTGATCAGAGTGAGAAGGTCCCCCCTGAACCTCCTTTTCTTCAGGTTGAACCCTCCAGCTCCCTCAGCTGCTCTTCAAAAGTTATCCACACCCTTCCCCAGCTCCATTGTCCATCTCTGGTCACATTCCAGCACCTCCACATCTTTCCTCTCATGGGGGATAAAGTCAGCTTCTCTGGGCCTCTACACTGCCCAAAACCGACTCCAGGATTCGAGCTGTTGCCTCACCAGTGCCTGGCACACGGGGAAAGTCACTGCTCTGGCCCTGCTGGCCACGCCGTGGCTGATTTGAGCCATTCCTTACTTGCCCCTGTCGTGCTGCAGCCTTACACAGCAGCTCTGCTCTGTCCCAAAAACGGGTGGGATTCTCAGCGGCCACCCCTGCACCAGATCTGCCTGAGCTCTTTTTCTTTCCTCTTGCAGATAACGGGACGTGGACTCAGTTGTGGCTCGTCTCTGACTACCACGAGCACGGCTCTCTCTTTGACTACCTGAACCGCTACACGGTGACTATCGAGGGCATGATCAAGCTCGCCCTGTCTGCTGCCAGCGGGCTGGCCCACCTGCACATGGAGATCGTGGGCACTCAGGGTAAAAGCTGAGTTGGGAAAGGCCTTGGGAATTCTTGAGGGATCGCTGAAGGGAGCCGATGTGCTGTGCAGCAAACCCTGCCTGAGTCAGCCTGGCTTCATCTGGTGGTTATCGACCAGAAATAGAGCGATTGCTTTGGCTGCCTGCGAAGTGGGTTAACCTGGCGCTCGCTCCCAGGAGTTATATCACCATTTCACATCCCATCCTAAAATTGGCGCTGCCTGGGTGGGATGTGAGCACAGGCAGAAGCAGAATCACCAACTCCTGACGTCGGCACCTATGCTGGGATGTGGAGTTTACATCCCTCTTGAGGCCTCGGGGTGCCACTGCATCGGTGGCGCCTCCAAAACACAATTGGAGCTTTTCCCTGCTCTGTTCCTTATGAACCTAAACAGGAAAAAGTGTTGCAACAGCGGGTTTAACGCCCTGAAATCCGGTTCTGCCTCTGTGCCAGCTCAACAAATGGATTTCCCCGGCTTGACCCTTGCTGCTTTTTATTTTGCTCCGCTAGGAAAGCCTGGGATCGCTCACAGGGACCTGAAATCCAAGAATATCCTGGTGAAGAAGAACGGCACGTGTGCCATCGCTGACCTCGGCCTGGCCGTCCGGCACGACTCCGTCACGGACACCATCGACATCGCCCCGAACCAAAGGGTTGGGACCAAACGGTAGGAGAATGCACGTGAAGGCATTCGGGAGGCTGGAAATGCCTGAGCTGCGGGTTGAGCACTGGGGGAATTCTCTGAATTTAGCATTTCCCGGTGTCGTGCAGCGTCAGTTTTGTGCCTGAGTTGATGCCAAGGGGATGTCACAGGTGTCACCAGGCTGGGAGGTGTGGGCCAGCCGTGTAAACCTGGCGCAGGAGCTCATTCAATGACAACAAGCTTGGCCTCACTGAAGCCTTTGGGACCTTCTGGTGGGAGCCTGATGTAGATTTGGGACATTTCTACCTCTTTTCCCAGCTTGCCGTTGTTCTTCAGTTATTTTCTTCTTAGATCTCTCTTAGATCATGGGGCCCTCTTCTGTTCTGATGGTGGCTGTGTGGGAAAACCGATCCTTTACTATCTTCCAGAGAATTCCCTCTCGGAATGAAAACGCTTTTCCTTTCTCTGTGCAGATACATGGCCCCAGAAGTCTTGGATGAAACCATCAACATGAAGCATTTTGATTCGTTCAAATGTGCTGATATCTACGCCTTGGGCTTGGTCTACTGGGAGATTGCCCGGAGGTGCAATGCAGGAGGTAATGTCCTTTGTGTGCCTGGGCCAGTGGCCGTGCTTGCTCCTGGGTCTCCCACCTGGGGATTCCATTGATCAGGTTTGGGAGGTGTTTGGGAGGTTTGATCAGGTGTTTGGGAGGTTTAATCAGGTTTGAGAGGTGTTTGGGAGGTTTGATCAGGTTTGGGAGATGTTTGGGAGGTTTGATCAGGTGTTTGGGAGGTTTGGTCAGGTGTTTGGGAGGTTTGATCAGGTGTTTGGGAGGTTTGGTCAGGTTTGATCAGGTGTTTGGGAGGTTTGATCAGGTGTTTGGGAGGTGTTTGGGAGGTTTGATCAGGTGTTTGGGAGGTTTGATCAGGTTTGGGAGGTGTTTGGGAGGTTTGATCAGGTGTTTGGGAGGTTTGATCAGGTGTTTGGGAGGTTTGGTCAGGTGTTTGGGAGGTTTGATCAGGTTTGGGAGGTGTTTGGGAGGTTTGATCAGGTGTTTGGGAGGTTTGGGAGGTGTTTGGGAGGTTTGATCAGGTGTTTGGGAGGTTTGATCAGGTGTTTGGGAGGTTTGATCAGGTTTGATCAGGTGTTTGGGATGTTTGATCAGGTGTTTGGGAGGTTTGATCAGGTTTGGGAGGTGTTTGGGAGGTTTGATCAGGTGTTTGGGAGGTTTGATCAGGTGTTTGGGAGGTTTGATCAGGTGTTTGGGAGGTTTGATCAGGTTTGGGAGGTGTTTGGGAGGTTTGATCAGGTGTTTGGGAGGTTTGATCAGGTCTGGGAGGTGTTTAGGAGGTTTGATCAGGTGTTCGGGAGGTTTGATCAGGTTTGGGAGGTGTTTGGGAGGTTTGAGGGAGAGCAGGGCTGTGGGAGGACATGTCCCCGTGTGCTGTCACCGAGGGAGGTGACAGAAGTGACCCATGAGTGCTGCTAAGCCCAGCCAGTGTCGGGTCAAGGCTGTTGGTGCTCCCGGTGGTGGCTGGTGCTCCTTTGGGATGGATTTTCAGGAAATGGTGGTGCTGATTGGTGGGGGACTCCCCCAGACCAGTATAAATGTCTTGGCACGTGCAGCTGCAGCATCATCCCACGTGTGACGGTCCCACTGCCGTGGAGACTCGGTGACCCTGGCGCCTTGCTGGGAGGTGTTGATCCCAGCCTGCTGACTCCGTTCCAGTTTAGGCAGCTGCATTTTATTTCCCTGAATTTTTCTTCTTAACTCCAATTCCAGATTCTTCATTTCTGTTCTAAATAACTGCAAAGTGTTGACGCATCTCAGCAGTGAGTCATGGAGCCCGAACCTCTCTCCGTCTGTCTTTAGCAAGCGCGGTGGCCGTGGTCCCTGTTCCCAGAAATGTGATTTTCCCTGCTCTGCCTTTCAGGTATCCATGAGGAGTATCAGCTTCCCTACTACGACCTCGTACCCTCTGATCCTTCGATTGAGGAGATGCGGAAGGTGGTGTGTGACCAGAAATTACGGCCAAACATCCCAAACTGGTGGCAGAGCTACGAGGTGAGGCCTGCTTTCATCTCCGTGTCCCCTTCCTCTCCTGTGAGGAAAGGCTGAGAGAACTGAGATTGTCCAGCCTGGAGAGCAGAAGCTTTGGGATGACCTGATTGTGGCCTTCCAGTGTTTGAAGGGAGTCTGCAAGAAAGAGGAGGAGAGAATCTTTCCAAGGAGTTCCAGAGCAAGAGGGCATGGCTTCTCACTGCCAGAGGGCAGGGTTAGATGGAATATTGGGATGAAATTCTTCCCTGTGAGGGTGGTGAGGCCCTGGCACAGAATGCCCAGAGAAGCTGGGGCTGCCCCTTCTGTGGAAGTGTCCAAGGCCAGGCTGGACGGGGCTTGGGGCAGCCTGGGATAGTGGCAGGGCATGGAGTGAGATGGGCTTTAGGGTCTCTTCCAACTCAAACCATTCCATGATTCCCCCGGGATGAGGTAACAAGTTTTTTAAGGTGCGCTCTGATTTTGGGGGGATGTGGAGGCCGTGTCAGTGCCCAGGCAGAGCAGCAGCCTGGCAGACCCACGTGGGCTCAGGGAAGGAGCAGGGCGCTGACATTTGCTGTTGTTTCTTGCCCAGGCTCTACGGGTGATGGGCAAGATGATGCGGGAGTGCTGGTACGCCAACGGAGCGGCTCGGCTCACTGCCCTCCGCATTAAGAAAACCCTCTCCCAGCTCAGTGTCCAGGAAGATGTGAAAATTTAGGCTCTGAGCCTCAGCAGGAGGAAACCGCACAGGAGCTGCTGTGCTAGAGTAGACATGTGATGGAGGCCTACCTCGTGTTTCAGCCCAACCTACTGCTACAACCGGACAGCGGGACCCGCAGGCTGCTAGGCAGGGGGACGGAGCCTACGGGACCGCTCTCTTCCCTGCTTGGGTATGAAACAATCCAAAACCTTTTGTGATCACCTCCTGAGAGCATGGAGACTTGAGAGGGACTTCACCCGAGGGATCTCAGCCATGATCCTAACTCTTTGTTCCTTTAAAGGAAATCCCTGTAAAGTTGAGCGTGCGTTCAGCACCCGTCGGCGGGGTCGGAGCCAGCCCCGGGTGCTCGGTGCCGGGAGCGGGAAGGGAAAGGGAAGGTTTTCTTGCCGTACTCTCGAGGATTTTTCCAGGGACTGACGCGTTGGCGCGGAAAAAGCAAAACAAATGGTGCTCTCTTCCAAGAGGCTGAGCCGGAACAGTTGTATCAGCTTCACAAAACCGTTCTCCCTCCTTTTCTTAAGCTTGAAAAAGTTCTGAGCGCCCCGACGGCCGTCGGGGCGCCCCGGTGTCTGCATGCGCGAGGTGCGCGTGTCCCCGTGCCTGGTCATCTCCTCCGTAGCCGTGCGGTGTCTGCCTGTGGGTGGCTCATCTCTGTCCGTGCTTCCTGTGCATGTGCAAATCTCGAGTGTCCCGTTTGTGAGCTGTTGCTGGTGCTCTCCGTGCTGAGTCGTGAGCGTCGTGGAGCTTGGACGGGCTGCTGCAGAGCGGATCCCTGGCTCCCCGATGGGCGCCGCGGCCGCGCCGACTCCGCCGCCGGCTGCCACAACGTCCCATCAGGTTGCCTCACTGCCACCCCTTCCCTTTTTTTTTTAAGGTGAAACAAACAAGGAACTGAGAATCGCTCCTGGAATCCAGGTTTTTTTGTCTCGAGCCCCCGGGGTTTGTGTGATTCTGGGTGGCGGGAGCTGAGTTGTGTCAGAGGTGGAGCGGGTGCTGTTCTCCTGGGAACACCATTCCCAACTCCACCACCCAGGCAGATTTCTGGGGGCCTGATGATGCAGCAGTGCAGGCTGGGGACAGAGTGGCTGCACAGTGGCCAGGCAGAAGGGGGCTGGGGGGTACTGGTTGGCATCTGAACCCAGATGGCCGAGAAGGCCGATGGCTCCTGGCCTGGATCAGGAATGGTGTGGCCAGCAGGAGCAGGGAGCTCACTCTGCCCCTGTACTCGGCGCTGGTGAGGCTGCCCCTCAAGTGCTGTGTCCAATTCTGGGCCCTCAGTTTGGGAAGGATGCTGAGGGACTGGAGCGTGTCCAGAGGAGGCAACGAGGCTGGTGAAGGGCTTGGAACACAAACCCTGTGAGCTGAGGGAGCTGGGGGTGTTCAGCCTGGAGAAAAGGAGGCTCAGGGGACACCTCATCGCTCTCTGCAGCTCCCTGAAAGGTGGCTGTAGTCAGGTGGGGTTGAGCTCTGCTCCCAGGCACCCACTGGCAGGACAAGAGAACACAGCCTTAAGCTGCCCCACGGGGAAGTTTAGGTTGGACATCAGAAAAAAATTCTTCACTGAAAGAGTGATTGAGTGCTGGAATCATCTGCCCAGGGAGGCGCAGGAGTCCCTGAACGTGCTTGAAAAAAGACTGGGCATGGCACTCAGGGCCACGGGTTAGTTGGTGAGGAGGTGTTGGGTTAGGTCACGGGTTGGACTCGATGATCTCAAAGGTCTTTTCCAGCCTGGCTCATTCTGTGATTGTGTGATCTGGGTTCTGGGGGATGCTCTGCGCCTCCCGGAGGCGCTGGGCAGGATCCGACAGCGGGTGTGGGTCGGGAAATCAACATCCATCTTTTTAATATAGGTGTATAAATATCTCCTAATGTGGAAGTGGCTGTGTCTCAGTGTGGGGTGGGGGGATCTGCATGGGTTTTCTTTTGATTCAACGCCGAATCCAGGTGAGGGAGAGGTGGGGTGACTACAGAGACTCTGGAAGGGGGGGCTGTGGCTGCCCTGATGGCTTTGGCAGTCAGGACGAGCCATGGTGTGGAGGTCAGGTCAGTGTCTGCAGTAGAGAACTCTGAAGCCATAACTTTTAACTGGAGTGGTTTTGATTATTATTTTTTTAATTATTGTTGTTATTATTATTATTATTATTATTGTTGTTGTTTTCTGGGAGGGTCTGGATTTTAACTTTTTTGAATATTGTTAATTCTTTCTAAGAGCAGAAAAACAATCTCTGATTATTACCTCTTGACCTGTTGGTTTGTAAAGAAATCACTGCAAAAAAAAAAAAAACAAAAAAAAAAAAAAGGAAAAAAACCAAATGCACAGCTCGATTTACACTGGAACTGTTTCTACTCTGACCTTGCTCCTGCTCTCTAAGGTGAGGTTTCATCTCTGCTCTGGCTGCCAGGGTTGTCTTTATTTCAGTCCCTCTGTTCTTGCTGTCTGTGTCCCTGCCCGTGTGTCCCTCTCCCCCAGTTCCCTGTGTGCCCATGGCCTTGTACGAAGCGAGGAGTTATGGAATCACGTTAGGAGCTGTTTTGCACCCCCTGAGGAGTTTTTGGTGGCGTGGATCTGCCCTGGGAGCAGGGCTGGGGGTCCCCTGTCCCCTCCCAGCTTGTCCTGAGTCACAGCCAGAGGTTCCCAGCTGCACATGTCCCTTAAACCTGCATTTAGAAGCTGAGGGGGGCACTTGCAAGCCCTAAATGTACATTTAGCCCAGTTAAACCTGGACTTAGGAGCTCAGAGGGGCACTTGCAAACCCTAAATGGAGGTTTACCCCAGTGAAACCTGGACTTGGAAGCTGAGGGGGTCACTTGCAGGCCCTAAATGCAGGTTTACCCCAGTGAAACCTGGACTTAAAAGCTATGGGGGCACTTGCAAGCCCTAAATGCACATTTACCCCAGTTAAACCTGGACTTGGAAGCTGAGGGAGGCACTTGCAAGCCCTAAATGTCAGTTTAGCCCAGTTAAACCTGGACTTGGAAGCCAAGGGGGTCACTTGCAAGCCCTAAATGCACATTTAGCTCAGTTAAACCTGGACTTAGAAGCTCAGAGGAGCACTTGCAAGGCCTAAATGCACATTTACCCCAGTGAAACCTGGACTTGGAAGCTGAGGGGGGCACTTGCAGGCCCTAAATGCAGGTTTACCCCAGTGAAACCTGGACTTGGAAGCCGAGGGGGTCACTTTGCAAGCCCCAAGGACTCCCAGGCCGTTGGAACAGGCCCCGGCTGGGAGCTGGGGCAGGACAGGAGGGGCCACGGCACAGCTCCAGGTCCTGCAGGCTCCCCCCTGGCTCTCCCACCCTGATCCCCACGGCTCCGAGCTCGCACTGAACTCGCCCCCTCCAACTGTAGCCACACTGCACCTGCCTCAGCGCCAAAGCAAACGGGGCTCGGGATGAGATGAGGGCAACGTCCCTGCCAGCAGGATTTTTTTTGGTTTTCAGGAGAGATGGGGAAAAGCCAGCAGGAGCTCACGCTGACCATGTAGCATTTACACAGCACTTTTCATGCAAACCGGTGCCCTGGGGGGGCGCCGAGCCGAGGAGCACGTGTGGGAATCGCTGCCCGGCTCCAAAAGCTGCAGCAGCTCTGGGAAAAAAATCAGCATTCCAGGCAGGTCCGAGGGGAGCCCGGTGCAGGACAAGGATGGGGGGAGTCCACCAGCGGTACGTGGCTGCAGGACAGAACTCTTGGTACTTCTCTGCCCCTTTTGATTTGTTTGGTTTTGTACATTTTCTTAGCAAAGGACTGTAAGAAAAAAAAAAAATAGCCACTTAGCCACTTTACCTCTTCAGTATGCAAATGTACATACGGTGTAAGATAGGAAATCTTTTGTTTAATATAAAACCAGGCTGTCGATTTCTGCTGTACATTATTAAAAGTTTGTTTTATTCATGTGAGGTGTTGCAATCTCAGTTCACTGGGAGGGGTGGGAATTGCAGGGGCACAGCTCAGTCCCTCGGAGAGGGGTTTGGGGAGGGGGGCTCATCCCTCACAGCTAAAATAACCTCTTTAGGAATCCTGGTCAAAACATTTTAATGTTGAATATTCCCATTTTTAGCGAATATGCAGCTTCCAACACCCACCAAGCACTCGGGAGGTGATGCCAGCGCAGTGGAGGTGAGACAAAGAGGTGCCAGATGGGATTTTCCACCCATGAGCAGCTGAACTGTGGGGACAGGCACAGAGCAGGAGGGGTCACAGAGAATAAAGACCCTGGAGATCCCCTCAGAGCATCCCTGGGGGTGTGGAGGGTCCAGTGGGCATCTCCCTGGAGCATCCCCTGAGTCTCCACAGCTTCGAGGAAAGATAAATCCCGCAGCAAACTACCCCGTGGCCCTACAAAAATCCTGTTTGCTCGGAGGGTAAATGGCGCTGCGTGAGCTGCCCCCACTAATTCCTTAATTAGAGCCTCCTGCAAACGAGCCTGGTGTGAGCGGATCAAGGGGACAATCTGCAGAGGCCTGGGGTCCCCCCGGGCTCAGACAAGGTGGGGAGGCACCATCTGGGCTTGTCCTTGCTCGTGCCCAGCTTTGTCTGAAGCTCCTGCCGTGGTCCCCGGGAAAATCCAGCCCCATCCTGCAGACGCGGGCAGCGCTGAGATGGGAATCGGGGGAATTTGGAAGCAAAACCTGCCTGCTCCTCCAGATGGAATGGGAAAACAGCCTGGGGTGGCTGCAGCCAAGTCATTACCAGATTTTGGGAACACGATGGGGTGTTCCTCGCCGTCCCCGGGGGTTTGGTGACTCAGGGAGGGTGGTGGGCTCAATCCCATCCCTTCCCCAGCGCTTCCAGCCCGGAGCAGCTCTGCTCCTGGAGCAAATTTGTCTCCTGGTAACCCCAGGCCGGGCTGTGGGCGGGAGGTTTGGGTGGAACGCCAGCGGGCTTGTTACGATCTTCAATTTTTTTTGGCATATTTTAAACAAACATTTGGGCAAAGCTCTCAACTCCAGCTGGAAAATTCCCGCTGCCTCCCGCCGGGGCGCAGCGAGGAGCTGCCGGAGCCGCGCGACGTGTCCGCAGCAGCCTCCGGGAATTGTTCTTCCCTCTGCGGCTCCGATCGCTCAGGAGCGGGTTAAATCCCGCTGGGCCGCCCCTGCCCCAGCTCCTGCCTCCCATTAAATCCCAAATGCGGCTTTGGCGGCCCGGGGGTGACGCGGTGGCAGCTGTCGGGGAGCCGCAGAGCTCGGCATCGCTTCTGCTCCCGGAAACCCACCGGTTTCTCGCCCAAATCATCCCCGGGGTGATCCCTGGGAACCCTCGGTGCCTCCGTGACATTCCCAGCAGCATCCCACGCTGCACCCTCAGGACACCGCCTCCCCCAGGTTCTACTGCCCCAAGAAGCGCCCGGACCTCCACGCTGAACCCCGTGGTGTCCCTGAGGATGCTCCCACGCAGGACCCTCCCTGCAGACCCCCACGCTGGACTGCCGCGGGATCCCCGCGCAGAACTTCATGAAGGGCCCTCCCACGCGGTCCCTGACCCCGCGCTGACCCCCCCGGCGGACCCCCAGAGGGTCACCGAGCAGGACCCCCGGTGGAACCTGCCCCCCTGTACCCCCCACAGCATCCCTAAGCAGAACCCGTCCTGCTGGACCCCAACCAAGGGGACCCCGCGCGGGGGGTCCCCGAGCAGGATCCTCCCACCGGACCCCCCCTCACTGGACCTCCATGGGGTCCCCCCGAGCAGGACCCCCTCACTGGACCCCCATGGGATCCCCGGGCAAGACCCCCACACCGGACCCCCTCACTGGACCTTCATGGGGTCCCCCCGAGCAGGACCCTCACACCGGACCTCCACGGGGTCCCCGAGCAGGATCCCCTCACTGGACCTCCATGGGGTCCCCCCGAGCAGGACCCCCTCACTGGACCTCCATGGGGTTCCCGAGCATGATCCCCCCCACCGGACCCCCTCACTGGACCTCCATGGGGTCCCCCCGAGCAGGACCCCCCCATTGTACCCCCATGGGGTCCCCAGGCAGGACCCTCACACCGGAGCCCCCCTGGCCTCCACGTGGTCCCGACTCGCGTCCCGGGCCCGGAGCGCTGCCGGACAGCGCCGGAGCCTGGGCGTGGTCTCCCTCCAAAGCCGCGGTTTAACGCCCAAGCGGGTGGGTTCGGCCCCAAAAGGGGCGCGTCCCGCCATGTCCCCACCCCCAGGGTCCATATAGCGGCGCACGGGACGGCCCGGCCCGGCCATGACCCTGCGGCGGCGGCGGCGGCGGCGGCTCCGGCCGAAGGACGATGCGGCACCGGCGGTGGCCCCGGAGAGCCCCGGGCCCGCCGAGCTGTACCGAGCGCTGGCGGCGGCCGGCGGGACCCTGCCCCGTGTGCGCAAGGTAGGGCTGAGGGGAGAGCGGGGGAGCCGCCCCGGTGCCCCCGGTTGTGCACCGGGACCGGAGGGGGGAAGCGGCGCCGCGGGCGGTAACGGGCCGCGGGGGGAACGGGGCTGCGCCGTGTCCCCGTCCCGCCCAGCCGCTGGTGCCTGCGCCCCGCGGGTCCGCTCCGGTGTCTCCTGCCGGCCTCTCATCCTGCCCCCAAGCTTTCCTCGTGTCCCCATCCCGCTCTGGTGTCCCGATCCTGCCCCGGTGGCCGCCCGCACCCTCTCGTCCTGCCCCAGCATCTCTTCACCCCTGCCCCATCCTTCCGCGGCATCTTCCCGCTGTCGCCGTCCCGCTCGCTCCGTGTTGTCCCCCCAGGCGTCACATCCTGTCCCGGATCCTGCCCACGTCCTGCCCCGCTGTTATCCCTGTCCCCCCACCCTGCTTTCCTCCCGAGCCCCACATCAAGGTCCCCTCCCCACCTTCCCTCGGGTATCTTCCCTGTGCCCCTTCCCGGTGTCCCCCGAGCCCCACATCCTGTCCTGGTCCCTCTCCGTGTCCTGCCCTGCAGCTTTCAGGGCGCAGGGCCAGACCTCCACCCCACTGTTTGTGGCTCTGTCATGGGACAGGCGTGACCCCCACGGCCCCCCAGGACTCTGTCCTGTGAGCGGGGCGAGGGGATTGGCCATGGGGTACCCCAGGACCGGGGTCTGATTTAGGGACAGGTCCCAGAGCGCCCTGGGTCTGATTTTGGGAGGGTTAGGGACAGGTCCCAGAGCGCCCTGGGTCTGATTTAGGGACAGTAGGGGACAGGTCCCAGAGTGTCCTGGGTCTGGTTTAGGGAGGTAAGGGACAGGTCCCAGAGTGTCCCAGGTCTGGTTTCGGGAGGGTTAGGGGCAGATCACAGAGTGTCCCCGGGTCTGGTTTGGTGGAGCACGGGGCCCCTGGAAAAGCTCCTCTGTGGTGACGCTGGGACCGCCACCGCCCTGACGCTCCCCCCGGGCCCGTGGTGCTTCCTGAGCGTTGTGGGAAGTGAGAGCGGAGCCGACATTCGGAGCAGAAGTGGCCTCACGGCTGCACCGCCACAGCCCAGACATGCACGGTGGCCTGGCTGCCCCGCTCACCAGCCAAGGCCACCCCCAGACATGTCCCTGAGGGGTCCAGGGCGTCCCGCGTCGCCTTCCCGTCACCGCGGTCACAGCGTGACAGGCGACAACTTTCCCTTTGGTGAACACACCCAGTTCTGGTGGTTCTGTGCCTGTGGGTGCATTTAGGGAGGTCGGTCGCTATCTGGTGACACCAGCGGGGCTGGTGACACCCGTGTGGCAGAGCACAGAGGGAACCGTTGACACCCGGCTGCCACCGAGACGCGCCATGTGCCGCTCTCAGGGAGCAGCTTATGGTGACGCTGCCAGAGCCCAGCAGCCACGGAGGGGCATTTGGGGACAGCCCTGTCACCTCCTGCCCTGCGGTGAGGGTCCTGCCAGTCCCTCCCCGCCCACGCCTCTGCGCCTGCCACAACAGGGGCATTGTCTGGGCCGGGCAGGGGGTGGGTTTTGCACAAAAATCCCGACTTTGTGGCCACAACAGGGCCCCCTCTGTGCCGGGGCCCCTCGGAGCGCGGCGTGGGGTGGGCGCGGCGCAGCTGACGTCAAAGCGTGGGGCGAGCTCGGGGCAGCTCTGAGGGTGCCTTTGAGCCCTGATCAAAGCCCCGTTATGCCCGGGGAGGGGGGCACCCGGCTGCTGGTTCGGTGCCGGCTTGGCACGGCGCTCCCCCGGGGTTTGGTGCCTGTCCTGGTGGGACGCGGGCACTGTGGCTGTCCCTGCAGGAGGTGGGGGATGTCCCCTCGGGTGTCCCCTCAGACTGATGGCTCTTCCTTTGCTGCAGGACGCTGGGTTCAAGTGGGCGTCCCCCAGCCAGTCCCCGGAGGAGCACAGGTAGGGGCAGGGGGCACAGGGGTGGGGCTGGGGTCCCTGTCCCAGAGGCTTGGCCCTGGGACATCGTTCCACTCCGGATACCCCGGGAGGGCTGGAAATGAGGGGGATTTTATGGGGGGAGCTGAGAGCAGCCCTGGTGGGCTCAGACACCCCCAGACCCTGTGGGCATCCTGCCTGGCACCCGCAGGATTCTGGCCAAGGCAAACTGGGGCGAGGGTCTCATCCCTGGGGGCAGAGTGGGGGGAATCCCATCTCGGGCAGAGGTGTCCTGTCCTTGGGGACACCAGAGCAGCACTGAGAAGAGCCTCAGGTTTGCACAGGCGGTTTTGGGTGTGCCTGGGGCTCTGCCCTGTCCCTGATCCCTGTGTCCCCCCAGGAGGGTGGTGATGCTGGAGAAGAAGGCCGAGGAGTCCTTCGGCTTCGAGATCCAGGTGGGTGCTGAGCCGAGCTGAGCCCGGCCCTGCCGTGCCCCGCTCCCCACCCTTCCAACCTGCACCTTGCTTTGCATGAGGGTATTTTTAAGCTCTCTCTGAGCTGGGGGTTATTTTTAGCCGTGACAGAGTTACTGAACCTCCCCTGGCTGTGCCGCCGAGGGGGGGCACCCTGGGGTGCAGCCATCAGAGCAAGCCCCCCCCGCCAGGGGCCGCGGTGCTGCCCCACTCCCCCAGCAGCAATTAAACGCTGCATTGCTGCCCCATGGCTGCTCTTCTGGGGGTTCCTGGGGGTCGGGGTGCCCCCGTGCCCCTCACCAGACCCCCCCCCCCCCCGTTCCAGACCTACGGGCTGCACCACCAGGACAGGAACAGCGTGGAGATGTTCACCTTCGTGTGCCGCGTGCACGATGGGAGCCCGGCCGAGGCTGCGGGGCTCAAGGCTGGTGAGCACATCCTGGGGGCGAGGGGGGGCCCCAGCAGCGGGGAGCAGCCCCCCCTGAACCCCTGTTCACCCCGTGCTCCAGGGGACACCATCACGGCCGTGAACGGGCTGAACGTGGAGGGCATCCGGCACCGGGAGATCGTGGAGATCATCAAGAGCTCGGGCAATGTTCTCCGGTGAGCTGGGGGGCGCAGGGGGGGCCCGGGTGGCTGCAGCCCCCCTCTGCTGACAGCTGCTGACCCACAGGCTCGACACGCTCTATGGCACATCCATCCGGAGGGCCGAGCTGGAGGCCAGGCTGCAGTACCTGAAGGTGAGCAGGGGCTGCCAGGGGGCACGGGGGGCTGGGGACCCCTCAGCAGGGTCCTGGGGACCCCTCAGCAGGGTCCTGACCCCCTCACCCTCCCCACAGCAAACCCTCTACGAGAAGTGGGGGGAGTTCCGCTCGCTGATGGTGCAGGAGCAGCGGCTGGTGAGGGGTGAGTGGAGGCCGGGGGGGTTTTGGGGGCACCAGCCGGCCCCCCTGACCCCCCCCCCCCCCCCCGTGTCCCCCATCAGGTGTGGTGGCCAAGGACCCCAGCATCTACGACACGCTGGAGTCCATCCGCTGGTGCCTGCAGGGGGAGGGACTGCCGGGGGGCTCCTCCCGTGCCAGCGGCAGCGACGACTCCCTGTACCAGACCTGCGTCTTCGCCTCTTCCAGCTCCCTGGATGGGGACAAGGACGGCGACAAGGACAAGGATGAGGACAGCGGGGGTCCCGCGCCCCCACCACCGCGCCCCCGACCCGCCCTGGCCCGCAGCGCCAGCCTCAAGTGCCCGGGGGGGCCGGGGGCTGCGGGGAGGCTTTGGGCCCGGGCCGGGGACCCTGGGGACGGAGCCGCCGCCCCCCGCAAGAACCGACACAGCAGCTTCCGCCAGCGGCTGCTCAAGTTCATCCCGGGTCTCAACCGGGCGCTGGAGGAGGAGGAGAGTCACCTCTAACCCCCGGCCCCCCAGCACTATTTATTTATTTATTGCAAGGGGCTTCATTCCCCCGGCCCTCTCCCCTCCCTGGGGCTGCACCAAGGAGGTTTGGGTTGCCCCCCCGGGGTTCTGATTTGGCCCCCCCCGGGCCGTGGGGATCGAGACGCTGAGGGATGGACACGACGCCAAGGGACAGACGTGAGGACGCTCCCGAAGCGGCTCACGGAGCTGGCGCTGCTCTCGGGGGGAGCGGGGCCCTTCCTCCCCTGGAGGGGAGCGCCGGGGGAACCCCGCATTCCCCAGGCTGGGGGGGCCGTGGGGGTCCCAGCCTGCCCCCCCCAGGGCTGTTGTACACTCGCCAATACAGAGAGGATTTGCAGCGCTGTGTGGCCGTGACTGAGAGGGGACAGAGCCCCGTGGCGACCAGGATGGGGGGGCTGGGGGCTGCGGCTCCCCCCCACCCCCACGCTGCCCCCTCGGGCGTCCCCGCTGGGCTCCGGGCAGGGCGGCTTTGGGGTGACCAACTGATGTCACCTTGGACGTGAGCGAGCTCCCGGGGACCCCCCGTGTCCCCCCGAGTGCTGCAGCCCCGGTGCCATCGGCCACGTCCCGGCGCTGCGGGGCCCCGGCCAGGCCCTTCCTGCCCCGTTTCCTCCGGCAGCCGGCGGGAAGCGAGTCCCACCCCGAGCCCTTCCGCCTGCGGGGGACACGGTGCCCACGCAGGACGGGCACCGGGGTCCCCCCACGACCCGCCTCGGTGTCCCCCAGAGCTGCTGAAGCGGCATGCCGAGGCGTTGGGGGGGCACAAAGCACCCCCAGATCTGGGGGGCTGCTACAACCCCGGGGGTTCCCTTGCACAGGTGGAGCGCCGAGAGCCCCCAGCTCTCTGCTCTGCCTCAGTTTCCCCTCTGGCCGGGCTGCCTGGGGACCCCAACTCTCCCCTTGCCTGTGGAGATCTGGGGGTGACAACTGCTGGGTGTCTGGAGGGGGGGTGGGGGCTCAGCCGGCTCCCCCACGCTCTCCTGCCTTGTCCCTGTTCCAGGACAGCTCCGTGCTGGACATTTATGGTCCGGCTCCCGCAGCCCCGGCGTCCTCCCGCGTGCTGCCAGGCTCGGGAGCATCCCGTTCCGGTCAGAGCCACCACGGGACCCCCCGTGGCAGCTGCCACCCCACGCCGGAGCTTTTTATAGCCCCGACCTGGGGCTGCGTGTGCCCGGAGATGGGCAGGTGGCCGTGGGACACGCGGGTCACGCGTGGCACCGGCTGAGCCGGGCCGGGCCGGGGGGCCGAGGCTGCGGGGTACGGAGCGGGAACGCCCCGGAGCAGCCGGTCATTACCGATAAATATAGGCCCGGGGCAGGGAGCCAGGGGCAGCCGTGGGCACCGGCGGATCACCGCCCGGGCACGGGCACCCTGCAAAGCCCCAGCGCCAACCCTGGCGGCCATCGTGTCCCCACCTGGGTGTCGGGGTGGATCCCTGGGGCTGCTGTGACCAGGGGTCCCCCCCTGCACCCCCGCGGCCTTGCCAGGGTGGCTGGGCTCGGGTTTCCTCCCCCGAAGCCATCGCAGTCCCCGCGACCTCTCCCGGGGTACAGCTAATCCCGGCTGCGGGGGCTGCCGGTGTCACCCTCCCGCCGCCGGTAACGCCGCCACCAAGCGAGGGATGCGGGGGGCTGCAACCCCCCCGGTGGCGTTGGGACCCCCGCCAGCTCCGGGACCCTCCTGTCGGAGCTGTCCCGAGGAGTCGCGGCCGTATCCCCGGGCCGGCACCGGCCGTGCCCCGGTCGCGTGCTGCCGGGACCTCGGCAGGTCCCGCCGAGCCCGGGGGATCCCTCTGGGGGCGTCCCCGGTGGTGCCGCGGGATCCCCAAGACGTCAGTGGCCGGTGTGACGTCAGCGGGCAGGTGTGACGTCACGGAACCCCGTCGGGGGCGGGCTACAGCGAGAAGCGGGGCCGGAGCGAGGGAACAGGCGAGAGCCCGGCCCCGGGCCGTCACCTCCGGTACCCCCGTGCGCCCTCCGGACCCCTCTGCCGGGCTGCCCTCGCCCCCGCTGCTGCTCACGGGGCCGGGGGATTCGTGAGACCCGGCAGGGTCCCGGTACCGGAGGTCCCGGCAGCACCCCCGGTGCCGGCTGCGGCTCCCGGGGCAGCGGGGCACTGCCCCAGCCCCCCGGTGGGACGGTGCCGGGGGCTCTGCCGCTGCAAGGGCACGAACGGGGCAGCGCTAACGGCGCGGTCAGCTCCGGGGGCGCTGCCAAACCGGGAACAGCGGGCCGGGTCCCCCCAGACCCCCGGGTTGTCCCCGGGAGTGGAAACCGGCGGGTACGGCAGGGGACGGTACCGAGCCGGTACCGACGCGTATCGGGAGATACCAAGGGAGTACCGGGGGGTACCGGACGGTACCGGCTGGGAGCATACCGGAGGGTATGGCGGGAGGTACTGGAGTCGTACCGAAGGGTACCGAGATGGTACCGGAGGGTATTGAGGGGGTACCAGCGTGGCACCGGAGGGTACTGCGGGTTCCTTCCGCTCACCCTTCCGCCTCCCGCGGGCCCGGGCCGGCTCCGCACGGGCTGAGCTCATCTTTCCAGCCCGCGGGCGCTGTTCCCGGCGCCGGCGCCCGCCAGCAGCCGCCGCTCTTTCCATCGGCCCGGCCAGGGGCTCCCCGCGGGGACCGGGCGGGGGCGGGACCCCGCGTCACTGCCCCCGCACCCGGCACCGAGCGGGAGGAGCCCGGGGGTACCGGTGCCGCTGAGCACCGGAGATCCCCAGATGGGCACCGGGCACAGCGGTACCGGGGGGACGGGAGGCATCGGGGGCACACCGGGAATGGGGGCACTGAAGATACCGGCACCGAGGGGACATCGGGGATAACGGTACCGGAGATACTGGCGCTTAGAGGGCACCGAGAATGGGGGCGCCAGGGTACCGGCAACGGGGGGACACCGGGGATACCGACACCGAGAGGCCACCGGGGGTGGGGACTGAAGTGATGCCAGCACCGAGGGGGCATCGGGGGTGGGCGCACCGGAGTACCAGCGACGAGGGGACACCGGAAACACCGGCGGCAACAGAGCGCCGGGGATGGAGGCACCGAGGGACGCCAGCCCCGGGGTACCGGCAGCGAGGAGACACCGTGCGCACCGGAGGGCCACGAGCTCTGGGGACACCGGGGATACCCCTGACACCGGGGCCTCCCTCCCCCCTCCGGCGGCCCCCGGAGCCCCGGGGGGGATCTGTGGGGAAGCGAGGGGCGCCCGAGCTATTTTTAGCCGGGGCCGCGGGGGTATTTTTAGCCGGGGCCGCGGGTGCGTCAATGGAACCCCGCGTGCGTCACGGCCGCGCCCCCGCCGGGGCCGCCCCCCCCGTGCGTCACCGGCCCCGCGCCGCCCCGCGCGTCACCGAGCGCTTAAGAGAAAGTAGTGGCGGGGCCGGAGCCCGGCGGAGCCCGCGGAGCGGCCGTGGCAGGAGCGGGAACCGGAGCGCCGCCGCCGCCGCGCCGGCACCCGGGTACGGGCGGCACCGGGATGCGGGGGCCGGGCGGGGGGCACCGGGGGCAGGGGATCGTGCTGGCGGAGGGGGCGGGCTGCGCGCACCGGGAGGTGCACGGTGTCCCGGTGGCACCGGGGGAACGGGAGCCGTTGTCCGGGGCGGCACCGGAGGGGTTCGGAGCGGGCGTGTCAGGTGGCGCCAAGGGGGTCCGGGTCGGGCATCCCGGTGGCACCGGGGGCTCAGGGCGGTGGGCGTCCTGCAAGGTGGATGGATGTGGTCGGGTGTCCCAGCAGCTCCACGGGCAACCGGGTCGCGCGTGCCGGTGGAGCCGGGGCTCGCGTGTCCGAAGGACACTGTGGGAGGAACCCCCCGGTGCCACCGGCGAGAGTCAGGGGTGCCGGTGGAAGGCACCGGGAGGTGCGCGCTGTGCGGGACTGCCCCTTGTGCGTATCCGGTGGCACCGGGAGGAACCGAATCGGGTGTCCCGCGTGGCGCTGGGAGGCGCACGGGACCGGGCGTCCCAGTGACAGCGGCAGGAACTGGGTCAGGAGTGCCGGTAGCACCGGGAAGAGCCGGGGGTCGCGCACCCGGCGGGAGTTGGCAGAGCGACCCCCAACCCCAGGGGTCCCGGGAAGAGCCCGACGCCACCGTCTCCTCTGTGAGGAGCTGCGCAGGACCGGGAGCTGCTTCTTGAGCCATGGGGGACCGGGCTGGCACCCCCATCACGGCACCCCAACCGGGGCCAGCTGCAGACGCAGGAAATCCCCGTCTCCGGGGACCGGGGGGGCAGAGCCACCCCACACCCCGGGCATCACCCCGGGATCCCTGAGCAGAGCGGTCGCGGAACCGGAGAGGGCAGCAGCGGGGCAGGCAGGAGCACGCGGGCGGCACCGGGAACGCGGCGCTGCGAGCCGGGATGTGCGGGCAGCACCGGGAGCCGGCAGCGGAGACAGGGATGCGCGGGCAGCCAGCCCCGTGAGGGCAAACCCCGTGGGCCTGGCAGCAGCCGCTGCGGCATTAGCGGGCAGCAGGTGCCGGCAGCGATGTGGGCAGCGGGAGCCGCCCCCGGTGCCACCGGCTGCTCTCGCCCGCCCGCGGCCCCGGGGCCCGGTGCCAGCGGCTGCCACCCGCCCGTGCAGGCGGCGGCCTCGGGGCTGGGCACAGGCAGCTGCCTGCCCTCCCAAAGCAGGAATCTGCAAATAGAGCCCGGCCGTGGGCAGCGCGGAGGCTGCTGCGGGAATCTGTGGCCGCTCGCTCGGGGGACAGGGCAGGGGGGACCCCAAATGCTGTCAGCGAGGGGGTGACAGCAAAAACGTTCGAACCACTGGGAGCACAGCGGGGGTTGAGGCGTTGCATCTGCCAGGGTTTTCATGCAGGCAGGGAAAACTCCCACTGGCACAGAACGTGTCCCCCAGGGCGGGTACCCAGCATGGCCTCAGGTCCCCTGGGCTTCATTCAGGGACAGGAGGCAGCTGGGGGGGGGGGTCACTGTTCCCTCTGAACCCAGCTGGACAGCCACGAACTCCACTGGGACCACCAGCAGGGGGCTGGGGGCTGGTGCCATCCCGTGGGTGCCAGAGCTGGACCCACGCTGGATATTTTTAAACCCAGCTCCTGGCGGGTGTCGGCTTTCTTGGTGCCCGAGAGAGCTGCCCAGATTTGGCTGGGGGAATCCGGGGCTCTGGCAGCGGGGCCGTGCCAGGACGTGGCCGGGGGCCAGTGCAGCGTGACCTTTAAAGGTCTGCGAGATGAATTACATTATCGTCTTGCCATTGGGGGTCACTTCTGGCTTGGCTTTCAGCTGGACACAGGACTCTTGCTTGTCTTATGTCTCACCAGATCCATGCACAGCCCCGGGGGGCTCCAGGGACAGAGGGTGGGCTCCTCTCCCCCTCACCTGCCCGTGCTGATGTTGCCAAAAATCCCCAAAAGGGGTTATGGGCGAAGTGGAATCCTCAAAACTCAGCTCAGCCCCAACTCCAGCTTCCCTTGGCCAGCCCGAGGGCTTGGGAATCTGCTGGCCACATTCCTCCCTCCTTCCCTTTCGGGGGCTTTTGCTAAGCCAGCGTTTTGGGGAATGTCCTTTGCGCCCATTGGCTGTGCCGTGACCTTTCCTGGGGACACTGGTGGCCGCCACCGGGCCGCCAGCGGCCATGGAGGCACAGCTCCAGCACCAGGGGAGCCCCGGGGAAGCTCTCCCTGTTCCCACCCTGTCTCCATCCTCCGCCTGGATGCCGGAGGGGCGGTCCCGGGGTCCCGCTGACGCCCCTCTCTCCCCGCAGAGATGCCCTGCATCCAGGCCCAGTGCAGCACCACGGGCGCCGGCCCCTGCGAGCGCTGCCCGGCCGAGCTGCTGAGCCCCGAGGGTGGCCGATTCCCCATGGAAGTGGCCGGAGCCGATCTGGCGGCCGCCCCGGCCCTGCCCAGCTTCAGCACCTTCATGGAGGGCTACGCCGGCGAGTTCGACGCCTTCCTCTACCAGCTGCCAGCCAGCGGCCAGGCCGGCGCCGCAGCCGCCTTCAAGCTGGAGGACTTCCAGGTGTACGGCTGCTACCCCAGCGCCTTCGGGGGGCAGCCGGACGAGACCCTGTCCTCCAGCGGCTCGGACTGCTACGGGAGCCCCTGCTCCGTCCCCTCGCCCGCCACGCCCGGCTTCCAGCCCCCGCAGGCCCCGGGCTGGGAGGGCTCCTTCGGGGCGTACTCGCCGCTGCCGAACTACGAGGGTGGGCAGCCCTGGGCTGAGCCAGCCAAGGGCGGGGGGTCGCAGCCCCCATTCTTCGCCTTCGGCCCCCCGGCCCCCAGCCCTGCCGGCTCCCCCGCGAGCCTGAAGGGGCAGCTCGGCCCCTCGCCCCGCGTGGACCCGCGGCTGCTGGACACGGACGCCTTCCCCCCGAGCCAGGGCGCTCCCAGGGGCTTCGCGGGGCTGCCCCTGGCTCCCACCTCGCCGCTGCTGGAGGGGCCGGCGCTGGCGCCCACCAAGGTGCGCAGCCCCGGCGCGGGTGAGGGCCGCTGCGCCGTCTGCGGGGACAACGCGTCGTGCCAGCACTACGGCGTGCGCACCTGCGAGGGCTGCAAGGGCTTCTTCAAGGTAAGGGCACCCCCGGCTGCCGGCTGCCGCCCGGGATGTTCCCACAGTGCTCTGCGGCAGCTGGAGGATGCTGCGGGGCGTCCCGGGGAGCGGCGGGGCAGGGAGCGCGGCCGCGGAGCCCTCCCCGCGGACACGGAGCCGGATGCTGGGCTGGAGCGGGAGGCAGGGGAGGACAGAAAGGCTTTTGTTTGGAGCCCGGCGCCCCGGGCTGAGCTCGGCCGCTCCTTCCCGCAGCGCACAGTGCAGAAGAATGCCAAGTACATCTGCCTGGCCAACAAGGACTGCCCTGTGGACAAGCGGCGCAGGAACCGCTGCCAGTTCTGCCGCTTCCAGAAGTGCCTGGCCGTCGGCATGGTCAAAGAAGGTACCAGGGTCCCGGCCCGGGTGGGGGTACCCAGCAGGAGCGGGGAGTTCTCTCCGCAGCCTTTCTGGCTGCCCTGAGGGCAGGCACTCACTGCAAGTCCCATGCACAGTGGTCCGGACCGACAGCCTGAAGGGGCGGCGGGGCCGTCTCCCCTCCAAGCCCAAGCAGCCGCCGGATGCGTCCCCGGTCAGCCTCATCACCTCGCTGGTGCGGGCACACATTGACTCCATCCCCAGTGCCACCAAGCTCGACTACTCCAAGGTAGGGCTGGTGCCACTCCATGCCCTGCCCAGAGCCATGCCAGGGCTGGGGTTGGATCCTGACCTATCCCCGTCCCAGTTCCTCACCCATCCCCATCCCAGATCCTGATGCTGTCCCCATCCCAGTTCCTGATCCAAACTCATCCCTGTTGCTAAACCAACAGTTCCTGACCTGTTCCCATCCCAGGTCCTGACCCATCCCCATCCCAGTTCCTAATCCACTCCTGTCCCAGGTTCTAACCCATTCCAGTTCCTCACCCATCCCCATCCTAATCTTGATCCATCCCCATCCCAGTTTTTCACTTATCCCCATCCCACTCCTGACCCATCCCTATCCCAATCCTGACCCATCCCCATCCCCATCCCCATCCCCATCCCCATCCCCATCCCCACCCCAATCCTGGCCCATCCCCATCCCGGTTCTTCACCTATCCCAATCCAAATCCTGGCCCATCCCCATCCCGGTTCTTCACCTGTGCCCATCCCTTTCCCCATCCAAATCCTGACCCATCCCACTCCTGACCCATGCCCACCCCAGTTCCAGGAGTCAGCGCCATGCCCGTTTGAGAAGGAGGACTCGGTGGACGTGCAGCAGTTCTATGACCTGCTCACCGGCTCCATGGACGTCATCCGCAAGTGGGCCGAGAAGATCCAGGGCTTCACCGAGCTGCCCAAGGAGGACCAGGACCTTCTGCTGGAGTCGGCCTTCCTGGAGCTCTTCATCCTTCGCCTGGCGTACCGGTGAGCCCCGGGGCAGCGCGGGGCAGGGGGAGCCCGAGCTGCGCCCAGGGGTGACACCCGCGTTTCTGCCGGCAGCTCCAAGCCAGAGGAAGGGAAACTCATCTTCTGCAACGGCGTGGTGCTGCACCGGCAGCAGTGCGTGCGGGGCTTCGGGGAGTGGATCGACGCCATCCTCGAGTTCTCCCAGAGCCTGCACCGCATGAGCGTCGATGTCCCCTCCTTCTCCTGCCTCGCCGCCCTCGTCATAATCACAGGTGAGACCCTCCCAGCTCCAGGCTTGTCGCTGTCCCCATGGCCACCCGGTGTCTGTCCCCGCCGTCCCACACCCTGTGTGTCGCCGCAGACCGGCACGGGCTGAAGGAGCCGAAGCGGGTGGAGGAGCTGCAGAACCGCATCGTGGGCTGCCTCAAGGACCACGTGGCAGCAGCAGGAGCCGAGCCCGGCCGCTCCAGCTGCCTCTCCAAGCTGCTGGGGAAGCTGCCCGAGCTGCGCAGCCTCTGCACCCAGGGCCTCCAGCGCATTTTCTACCTCAAGCTGGAGGATCTGGTGCCGCCACCACCCATCGTCGACAAGATCTTCATGGACACTCTGCCTTTCTGAGTCCCGGGCGAGGGGCTGCCGTGAGCCCCTGACCCGCCTGGAGACATCTGGGACCCGCCCTGGGCAACCCTGGTTCAGTCCAAGGATGCCTGGGAACCCCCTGAGCACCCCCGGGTCACCCCTGGGATGCCTGGAACATCCCCTGGGTACCCTAGATCAGCCCTGGGATGTTTGGGACCCCCCCCGGGTGACCCCCGGAATGCCCAAAAAACCACCTGGGCATCCCTGGATCACTCCCAGGATGCCTGGAACCTGCCCTGGTCACTCCCGGATCAGTTCTGGGATGCCCAGGACATCCCTGTGGACTCCTGAATGACCTCTGGGACACCTGGGACCCCCCCGGGCCATTCCCAAGGCTCGATGAATACCCCTGGATCACCCCCAGAACACCCAGAACCCCCTCCTGGGTCATCCACAGGACACCCGGGACCCCCTGGGCACCCCTGCATCACCCCAGGGATGCCTGGGATCCCCTCTGGATCACTCCCAGGATATCTGGGTCCCCCCCCTCAGATGCCTGAGTCTTCTTGGGGGCACCCTTGGGGGTGCCCCACGTGCCTTCACGGGCCAGGGCGCGGCCTCCCGGCAGCCCTGGTGCCGTCTCCCCCCGGGGGCATCGCCGGCGCGGTGCCCTCTTCCCCTGTAAAAACGCCCCCGATGTAAATAGCGCCGGCCGGGTCCTGTACAGAGCGGGGGGCGCGGGCGGGGGGTGGCTCCGGCCCCCTCAACCTCGGCCCCTTCCCCTTTATATATATATTTTTCTGGGTTTCCCCTCTTTTTGGCCATTTTCTGTATATAAACTTGTCCGTACAGTGAGAGCCACTGGGCGGGACCTTTGTCCCTTGTGTTCCCCTTCAGTTAACAGTCGGGGATGGGGAAAGGAGGACAGAGCAGCGGGGCTGGGGACAGCTGGGACGGTGGAGAGGGGCGGAAACGGGATGTTGGAGCTGGGGGCAGCCAGAACACCGCGGAGGGGGAGAGCTGGAGGGAGCAAACAGGACACCGGAGCTGGGACAGCCGGGCTGGGGACAGTGGAGATGCCCGAGCTGGGGACAGCCGGGCCGGTGGATCTGGGGACAGCTGGGGCAGTGTAGATGTGGGAGCTGGGGGCAGCTGGATGAAAACAAGACGCCGGAGCCGGGGAAAAACCAGCGCGCTGGAGCTGGGACAGCCGGGGCGATGGAGCCGGGGACAGCTGGGGCTCCGGAGCCGGGATGCCAGAGCAGGGGACAGCCGGGCCGGGGGATCTGGGGACAGCTGGGGCACCGGAGCCGGCGACAGCCGAGATGCCGAAGCCGGGGACAGCCGGGGCTCCGGAGCCGGGGACAGCCGGGACGCCGGAGGCTCACGTTGCCCACGGCGCTGCCCTTGAACCGTCACTCACCCCCGGCCGCGGCCCCGCACCTGTCGCCCGCCTGATTTATCCTCCCCAAAATAACCGGGAAGCGTGACCGTGTCCCCCGCTCGTGTTCCTGGGGACGTGGCCGTTGGCAGGGCCAGCCCTGGCGGGGGGGGGGGGGGGTGGTGGCGTTTGGGGTCCCGATCCCAGGAGCTGGGGACAGAGCCGGGGGGTCCAAGGCAGGGGGGTGGCACACGCGGCTGATGTGTCCCCCGGCTTGTCGCCTTCCTCCTGCCGGGGACAGCCTGGCCCCGGAGCGAACGTTAACGGGGACACCCGGAACAAGGGCCACATTGAGGAGCGGGGCCGGGGGCGCCCCGCAGTGACACACAACAAGGGTCCCTCTGTCCCCCCCGCCGCCGCCCCCGCCGCGGGGACAGCGCTGACGCACGGCGGGGCCGCGAACGGGAATCGGGGCGGGGAACAGCGGAGCACGGTGGGCACGGGGTTGGCACCGGCACGGCACAGCTCGGCGCGGCACGGCAGCGCTCTGTCCCCTCCGCACAGCTCAGGGCTGCCCTCTGCCACCTTGTCCCCATCGCTGTACCCGTTCGCTCGGCACGGGCTGCTGCGGGAGGGACGGGGACTGTACCGGCAGGGCCAGGGAAAAGCAGCTCCGTGGGCGGCTCCGGCCACGCCGGCGGGCCCGGGGCTGCCCGGTACAGACGCCGCTGTGTCGGTGAGTGCCCGGCTCCCCGCACGGTGACACGCCACGGCCGCATTCCTGCTGCCACTGACACCAAGCCACGTGTCCCCATGGCAGCGTGGCCGATCAGTGCCCCAAATGCCCATGTCCCCGTTCCTTGTGTCCCCATGTCCACCCATCCCCTGTTCCTGTGTCCCCTAAGTCCCCACGTCCCTTCTTCCACTACACCCTGCACCCCGTATCCCCATGTCCATCCCTATCTCCATATCCAGCCATCTCACTGTCCCTTTGTCCCCTAGTCTTCATGTCCCTTTATCCAGTAGCCGCCCGTGTCCCCACATCCCTGTGTCACGCTGTCCCTTGTGCCCATCTGTCCCCGTGTCCCCCCCTTCTTTATTTCCCCATGGTTCTACTGTCCCATATCCTTGTGTCCCTTCATATCCAGGTGTCCTCCATGCCGCTGTGGTCCCCACGGGCCCCATCCGTGCCCCTGTGGCCCGTGTCCCCACGCGTGTCCCCTCCGTTGTCGCCGTGTCCCCGCAGGGGTCAGCGGGGGACACCGGCCCGCTGCAGTACCGCCGCGGAGCCTCCAGCACAGGGGGCGCAGCGGAGCCGGCGAGCCGCTCTGGGCTGCGGCATTGCAGCTCTATGACCTCTTGGGAACGAACCAAGCCGGGGAGAGGGGAATCCCGCGGACTAGGAACAGCGATTCCACCCCCGGTGACACCCCGCGGCCAAGAACGGCACCGAAGGGGTAAAATGTTAACGGGATCGAGTTCAGAGTGATGAAACACGGTGGTCATGACCGGAAGAGCCGCTACCGTGGCCGGTGGTGTGTCCTGAACCCCCCGCGCAGATGGGATGATCCACTTCCCTCCTCCGCGCCGTCAGATGGTCGGGCCCGGGCGGTGAGTGGGGACCGGGGCCGGGGCCGGGGCTGAGGGGGCCCGGGGGCCGAGGGGGATCCGGGGCCTCGAGCCTGGAGGGAGCCTGAGGCGCTCCGTGCGAGGCTGAGGTGGGCTCGGTCCGACACGTCTGGACCTGTGTGGTGTTTTGGAGGGGTCCCTGTGAGGTGGGGGTGGGCCCGTACCGGGACACCCGGGTCCCTCTGGGGTGTTTGATCCCTGAGGGGACCCCACCAGGACATTTACTCCTCTGGGGTGTTGGATCCCTGAGGGGACCCCACCAGGACATTTACTCCTCTGGGGTGTTGGATCCTTGAGGGGACCCCACCAGGACATTTGGGTCCCTCTGGGGTATTGTGCCATGTGGGGGACTCAGATCAGGACATCTGGGTCCCTGTGGGGCCATGGGGGGGTCTGTACCAAGGGTGCCTGGATCCTGGTGGCATGTGGGGGGCCCAAATCAGGACATCTGGGTCCCTGTGGGGCTATGGAGGGTCTGTACCAAGGGTGCCTGGATCTTTGTGGCATGTGGGGGACTCAGATCAGGACATCTGGGTGGGTCCCCGTGGGGTACCAGGACACCAGCATACAGGAGGGTGGCAGAGGGGCTGTGGCAGCCAACCCTGCCACCCTCGTGTCCCCTCAGCAGCCGCTGCTGTGGCCCCTCCAGCGCCGGCCCTGCCATGAACTGCCGCGCCGAGGTGCTGGAGGTGTCGGTGGAGGGGCGGCAGGTGGAGGAGGCCATGCTGGCCGTGCTCCACACCGTCCTGCTGCACCGCAGCACCGGCAAGTTCCACTACAAGAAGGAGGGCACCTACTCCATTGGCACCGTGGGCACCCAGGACGTGGACTGCGACTTCATCGACTTCGCCTACGTCCGCGTCTCCTCCGAGGAGCTCGACCGGGCCCTCCGCAAGGCTGTCGGGGAGTTCAAGGTGAGGGGGGAAATGGGCAGCATAAAAAGGTGTTAAAGGGGAGCCACGCATCTCCAAGGGTCCCCCAGGATGGAGCAGGGGGCTCGTGTGGGTGGATTAAAAGGAGCGGCTGAGGGCGTTGGATCTGTTCAGCTGGAGGAGACTGAGAGGAGACATCCCTAGGGCAGCTCTGGTCTCTGCTCCCCGGGACAGTGACAGGACTGAGGGAACGGGTAGGGCTGTGGCAGGGAAGGGGTAGGCTGGATGTTGGGAAAAGCTCCTTCCCCTAGAGGGTGATTGGGCACTGAACAGCTCCCCAGGGTGTGGTCATGGCCCCAAGGCTGCCAGAGCTCAGGGAGTGTTTGGACACCGCTCTCAGGCACAGGGGTGGCATTGTTGGGGTGTCCTGTGCAGGGCCAAGAGATCCTTGGGGGTCTCTTCCAGCTGAGGATATTCTGTGGTTCTGTAAAGCCCAGCGGGATGTGCCCGAGGAGGGGCTGGTCGGTCCCCGTTCCCCCGTGACCCCCGTGCTGTCCCGCAGGACGCGCTGCGCGGCTCCGGCTCCGACGGCATGGGGCAGATCTCCCTGGAGTTCTACCAGAAGAAGAAGTCCCGGTGGCCCTTCTCAGACGAGTGCATTCCCTGGGAGCTGTGGACCATCAAGGTGAACGTGGTGAACCTGGCCAACGAGCAGGAGCGGCAGATCTGCCGCGAGAAGGTGGGGGAGAAGCTCTGCGAGAAGATCATCAACATCGTGGAGGTGATGAACCGCCACGAGTACCTGCCCAAGATGCCCACCCAGTCCGAGGTGGACAACGTCTTCGACACCAGCCTGAAGGACGTGCAGCCCTACCTATACAAGATCTCCTACCAGATCACGGACTCCCTGGGCACCTCGGTCACCACCACCATGCGCCGGCTCATCAAGGACACGCTGGCGCTGTAGGGCTGGTGTCACCCAGGCAGGGTCACCGTGGGCCGTGGCACTTTTGGGACGGTGACTCTGCTTGGATCCCCTCCTTCACCTCCAGAAAGCCTCTGGGAGGAGCTTGGCTTGGCCTAGCCTGTAATTTGGGGGTTGCTGCTCCTTGTGGGGTTTTGTCCATCCTGGAGAACTGGCTCAGCGGCTCCGGCCTGGCTAATGACCGGGGTGAGTCCTCAGGGCACGCGTGGCACCAGCCCCGAGAGGTGCTGGGGCCTGGCAGAGGGTGCTGGGGGTCAGTGTGGCACCCCACCCCACCCCTCTGCAGCACGCTTGGTGCCACACAGCCAGTGCTGGCCGTGTCCCTTATCACCACCACCTGTCCCCGGTGTCACTCCTGTCCCTGGGGGGGCCAGAGCTGCCCCAAAAATAAAAGAGTTTCTGCTTTCACACGGAGCCTGGTCACATCCTGGCTGTGGGGGCCCTGGGAGGGGGGGAATGGATGCTGAGGCTGAGCTGGTGGTCCCCATCACATCCAAAACCAAGGGGCTGAGCTGGGGGGGGTCCCCATTACACCCCTGTGCTGTGGAGCTGAGCTGGGGGTCCCCATGGCACACTGACGCCATGGGGCTGAGCTGGGGGTCCCCATGGCACACTGACACCATGGGGCTGAGCTGGGGGTCCCCATTGCACCCCTGTGCTGTGGAGCTGAGCTGGGGGTCCCCATGGCACACTGACACCATGGGGCTGAGCTGGGGGTCCCCATTGCACCCCTGTGCTGTGGAGCTGAGCTGGGGGTCCCCATGGCACACTGACACCATGGGGCTGAGCTGGGGGTCCCCATTGCACCCCTGTGCTGTGGAGCTGATCTGGGGGTCTCCAGAGTAATGGGGCTGAGCTGGGGGTCCCCGTGGCACACTGACACCATGGGGCTGAGCTGGGGGTCTCCAGAGTAATGGGGCTGAGCTGGGGGTCCCCATGGCACACTGACACCATGGGGCTGAGCTGGGGGTCTCCAGTGCTGCAGGGCTGAGCCGGGAGTCCCCTGAGCCTGGGGTCCCCATTGCACCCCGGGGCTGAGTGGCTGCAGTGGGGACAGGCAGAATGGGGGGGCCCCAGCTGCCCCCCAGGGCTCCTCAGGAGGGGGCTGGGGTGACTCCCCCTTCCTTGCAGGACTCTGCACCCCTCCAGGGGGGCTCCGGGGCGGAGCAAAGCTGCTGCCCCTTGCCGGGGGGGCACCCAGCGAGCGCGAGGGGGGCCGTGGAGGGAGGATAAGGCTGTCCTTGACATCACTTAAACCCTCCCGTCTGTCGCCGCCACACTCCGCTCCCGGGAGGAAGACGAGGAGGAGGAGGAGGGGGACATGAACGCGACCCATGAGGACACGGGGGTGAGCCAGGCTGCCCAGATCGCCGTGGTCCTGGTGCTCTGCCTCGCCGTCACCTTCGCCATCCTCTTCCTCGGCTGCAACCTGCTCCTGCAGGCCGAGAGCCTGGCAGCGCCCGCGGCCCAGGGCGAGCGGCGCCTGTCCGAGCCTGACGGTGGCACCGAGGGCGCGTAGGGACCGGCCGGAGCCTCGCGGATGGACAGATGGACGGCCGGGCACGGCTGGGTGTGGACGGACAGATGGACAGATGGGCGGCTGGGTGTGGATGGACAGCGGTGTCCTTGCTTGGAGCACCTCTGAAGGCGTGGGACAGCGCTGGGGGGCTTGTGTGGGTGGATGTCACCAAGCTCATGTAGGGGCTGGGCAAGGAGCCCAATGGATGGACAGATGGACGGATGGACGGATGGACACGGACCAGCACGGATGGACGTGGCCGGGCAGCAGCGTCCTTGGCTGCAGCATCTCCAGTGACCCTCGGGAGCGGAGCGGGACGTGCACTGGGATCCTGCCCTGAGCACTGGGGACTCGCGTGCCTGGATGTCACTGAGGGCAGGTGGGACCTGCCTGAGCCTGGCAGATGGATGGATGGATGGATGGACGGACGGACACAGCCGTACAGCAGCATCTTTGCCCACAGCATCTCCGAGGGTCCCCCGGGATGGAGCAGGGGGCTCGTGTGGGTGCACTAAAAGGTCCCAGGTCAGCGGCGGCACTTGGGGGGGGCTGAGGCCGGGCCAGATCCCACCCTGGGCGTGGCACTGCTGGTAATCCCCCCAAGAGGATTAGGAGAAACTTTTATTCTCTGTTTCAGAGCTAATCCCTGGGCTGGTGGGGCTCAGCGAGGGAGGCCAGGCCCTTGTGCCGCTGCTGAGGGTCTGGGGTCGCATCCTGCCCCCTCCCAGCCCCTCGCACCCCCACGGCCACCCCCACAAGCCCTTTTTGCCCTCCTGCCCCTCCAATCCTTTGGGACCTCATCCTGCTCCCCCTGCAGCCCCTCCCAGCCTCAAATCCACAGCCACCAAAAGTGGGGTGAACTGGGAGCACCCCACACTGGAGTGGGGCTGGGGATGCAGGGGGCTCCCAGTTCCTCCCCGAAGCAGGTTCCCCCCTCTCCTTAATCCCACAGCTTTAATAACAGCACTGCAAAGCTCTGCCAAATGTCTGGTCCCTGCGCACCTCTGTGCCCCCTCCCTGCCCCCCTAAACACAGGACCACAGCCTGGGGAGGCTCCCCAAACTCCTGGGCTGCCTCTGTTCCCCCACCACGATCCCCCCAAATCAGGCACTGGCCGTGTAAAAGACTCCATATATTTCACATGTACAAAAAGTCACTGTGGGGGGGGAAGGGCAGGGGGGTCCTGGGGTGGGGGGCACCATCCTGCCCCTCTCCCAGTGCCCCCCCAGCCTGGCTTTGGTCCCTTTTTTTTTGGCACTTTAGTGTTCACATCAGTGGTCAAAGTGTCGAGCGCGGGGTGGAGGGGTCCCTCTGGTCCCTGCGGCGGGGCTGGGGGCTCTGAGGCAGTGAGCCCCCCCTGGGGACAAGGGGACCCTGACGGGGAGGGAGCACCCCACGGGTCAGCTCCTGATGCTGGGGTCCCACCACAGGTGGATTTGGCCTCTGCCTTGGGTGGGCAGGGGGTGCAGGGTCTCCCCGGGCACAGGGATGTCACCCGTGTGAATGGTGGCACGGGGACGTTTTGGCCCTGTTCCACGTGGTGTCAGGGCAGGACGGAGCCTCACTGGGCACTTGGGGGGCAGAGGGGGGTGAGGAGGGACTGAGACAGCCCCAATCCTCCCCTGCCCCCCGGTCGGGCTCCTTAGCCTTGCTGGGCTACAGGCGGATCCACCTCCGGGCTGTGGGATGGAAGGGACAGTCAGGGACAGAGCCAGGGACACCTGCCTGGCCTGAGGGGGTGTCCAGGTGACCCCCCCAAAGTACAGGCACCACAGGCTGAGTCCTCCAGGCACTGGCCTAGGACCCAGTGATGCACTGGGATGCCCACTCTGGGCTCCAGCAGGGCACTGGGACCACACCCTGGCATCCAGTCTGGCACTGGCACCATTCCCTGGCATCCAGTCTGGCACTGGGACCATTCCCTGGCATCCAGTCTGGCACTGGGACCACACCCTGGCATCCAGTCTGGCACTGGCACCATACCCTGGCATCCAGTCTGGCACTGGGACCCTGCCTCAGGATCCAGTTTTGCCCTGGGATCCTGCCCAGAACCCACTGGTGCACTGGGACCTTGTCCTGGGACCCAGCAGTGCACTGGGATACCAGCCTGGCATCCAGTGTTGTGCTGGGATCCCATCTGGAGACCCACTGCCCTGGGATCCTGCCCTGGGATCCAGTGACCCCACTCTGGGATCCAATCTGTGCTGGGATCCAGCCTTGCTCCAGGATCCTGGACTGGGATCCTGTGCCAGGACTCCATGCTGGGGAGCAACATTTCACTGGGATCCAGTGCCAGGAGCTGGCCTTCCACCCAGATCCAGCTTTATGCTGGGATCCTGTGCTGGGATCCAGCCTTGAACCAGGATCCAGTGCTGAGACTCAGCCTTGCAATGGGATCCTGTGCAGGGATCCAGGTTTGTGCTGGGATCCAGCCTTGCACCAGGATCCTGGACTGGGATCCTGTGCTGGGATCCAGCTTTGTGCTGGGATCCTGTGCTGGGATCCAGCCATGCACCAGGATCCTGTGCTGGGATCCAGCCTTGCACCAGGATCCCATGCTGGGATCCAGCTTTGTGTTGGGATCCTGTGCAGGGATCCTGTGCTGGGATCCAGCCTTGCACCAGGATCCTGTGCTGGGATCCTGTGCTGGGATCCAGCCTTGCACTGAGATCCTGTGCTGGGATCCAGCCTTGCACCAGGATCCTGTGCTGGGATCCAGCCTTGCACTGAGATCCTGCCCCAATCCAAAGGCCTGGGGCACACCAGACACCCTGGGGTGACAACATGCAGGGAGGGGGCGTGCAGAAGGGGGCATGCGGGGTCAGGGGGAACCCAGGGGGATCCAGGTGGGATCCAAGGGGATCCAGGCATGCAGGTGGTACCTGGGCTCTTAACAGCTGGACTCGTCGTGGTGGGACGGGTCACAGAAGAAGCGGGAGCCCCGCTTGGCCGTGCGGGCAGTGAAGGGGACGCTCTTCAGCGCTGCGGGGGTACGGGCAGGGGACGGGGGGGACAGGGACACGTCAGCCCCCGTGGCTGGCAGGGCCAGGACAGGGGGCCAGGGGCCGAGGGGGCCGTACCTGTGATGATGTCCTCGATGGTGCCATCCTTGCCCTCGTACATGGGCCGGTGGTCCTTGGCCTGGCGCCGCCGCAGCTCCGCGATCAGCTCCTGCTGCTGCCACTTGTTCCGCTGCGAGGGAGGCACAGGGGGTCCAGGTTAGGGACACAGGGGTCCCCTCCGTGCCCCCTAGTCCCCAGCTCGCCCCGTGCCTGCCTCCGCTAACCTTCTCCTGCTTTTTAGCCTCCTGTGCCAGCAGTTTCTCCCGCATCACCTCCTCCTGCTTCTTCCGTGTCTCATTTTCCTGCTCCGCGTCCTGCCGGGGCACACGGGTCGGGCAGGGGGTCAGCTTTCCCCCACCGTGGTGCCACTCACCTGCAGGGCACCCCCTCCCGGCCCCACCTCACCTTGTAAGAGTGGATGAACCGGACAAAGACCGGGAAGAAGACGGACGGCGGGGTGGTCTTGGGGCTCTCGCCGAAATACCGCACCACGGTGTTGTAGGCGTCCTGGCACGGGACCGGTGGTCAGGCACGGGCAGTGCCCGGCACGGGGGGAGTGCAAGGCATGGCGGGCATCGCGTGGGGGCAAAGCAGGGCAGGAGAGAGCGAGGAGTGGGCAGAGCAAGGTGTGCGCGACAAGGAGGGCACACGGACAAGGCAAAAGAAGGCAGGAGCGCACAAGGGCCATGCCAGGCAAGGTGTGGGTGACCAGATGTACACGAAGAGTGTGCAGAGGCAGAAGCTGAACCAGATGTGCACAGGGAGCGTGCAAGGCAAGGTATGGATGACCAGGTGTGCACAAGGAGCATAAAACACAAGGTGTGGGTGACCAGATGTGCACAAAAAGTGTGCAGAGCCAGGAGCAGAACCAGATGCGCACAAGGAGCATACAAGGCAAGGTGTGGGTGACCAGGTCTGCACAAGAACCATAAAACACAAGGTATGGATGACCAGGTGTGCACAAGGACCATAAAACACAAGGTGTGGGTGACCAGATGTGCACAAGAAGTGTGCAGAGCCAGGAGCTGAACCAGATGTTCACAAGGAGCATGCAAGGCAAGGCGTGGATGACCAGGTGTGCCCATGGTCCATGCAAGGCAAGGTGTGGATGATGCAGAATGACACAGAGCACGCAAAGGGCAGCAAGAGTGCAAGAAGAGCACGCAGAGCAAGCTGGGGCTGACCAGCTGTGCACGAGGAGTTTGCAGAGCAAGGCGTGGCCGAGCAGGTGTGCCCGTGGCTGGTGCCAGGCCGGGCATGAGCAGCCCTCACCTCGGCCGTGCGCGCGTCGCGCTGCAGCCGCTCGAGCTGCCCCTCGCTGCTGCCCAGGAAGCCGCGCAGCACCGCGCTCTCGTGCTGCCCGCACTCCCGCCGCAGCAGCTCCATGCCCCGGCCCAGCTCCTTCACATCCAGCAGCACGTTCTCCAGGGACACTGCAGGGACACGGGATGGGTCAGTGGCTGTGTGGGGCTGGGACAGTGAGGTGGGGCCACAGGAACAGGCTGAGAGCACCTGCTGCTGCCTTCTCCACGAAGTGCAGCTCCTGCCAGAAGGTCGCCAGCTCTGGGTACTTCTCCCGCACCGTCAGCGCGATGAAGTGCAGCAATGTCATCTTCCTGTCTGTCGACTTGGTGTCCAGGAGCTGCAGAAGGATTTGGGGAGGGGGGGGTCAGGGCTGTGGGATGGGAGCCTCGGGGTCCCGAGTAGCCGGGGAGGGGCTGCCCACCAGGTCCAGGCTCTGCAATTTGAAGCCGTAGACTGCGCCGCGTTTGCTGCTGTTCATGTAGTTGCCCAGCGCCAAGATGATCTGCAGGGGCAAAGCAGCAGGGTTGGAGGGTCAGGAGGGAGCGAGACCCCCACAGGATCCCCCTCACCCAGCTACAGTGAGCCTGGAGTGAAGGACCCCCACCCAGCCTGTCCTCACATCCCCACCTCCAACATGTGCTTCAGCTTCTGGGACGACTTAACGGAGGCCGATGCCGCGATGATGGCGTTGAGCTGCTGCAGGGGGACAGCAGAGGGGGGCTCAGCTGGGGTTCAGGGTGCAGGGGGTCCGGTACCCCCCTCCCCAGCTCCGTACCGGCGTCAGCATCTGGACGTTCTCGGCGAAGTTGCCGAGGAAGGCCATGATGGCCATGCGCTGCGGCAGCCGCTCCACCTTGCTGAACTGCAGCATGAACCGGTCCTCGTCCGCCAGCTCCTCCAGCGGCTTCCGCTCGCGCTCGTACTGCCGCAGCGCCTTGGCCTCCGCCTCCGTGGGCAGGAACCGCATCAGGCACTCCACAAAATCCACCGGCAGCGTCGCCAGGTCAAACCTGCCCCGCACCGCAGCGTTGGGGAGCAGCTCCCGGCGGCGCCCAGTTTGGGAAGCCTGGATCCCAGCCTGGCTCCCTGTGAGCTGTTTGGCCATCCGGAACCACAACCAGAGCCCCTGCACCCAGCCTGGACCTCTGTACCCCGCCTGGACCTCCTGAACCCCAGTCACACCATGTGCCCCCCAGCCAAGTCCTCTGCACCCCAACAAGCCCTTCTGCACCTTGCCTGGTTCTCCTGTCGATCCCCCTCCCCCTGGCCAGACCCCCTGCAGCCCAAAATGCCCTTCTGCATTCTAGACAGTCTCTTTGCACCCTGCCTGGCACCCCTGAACCCCAAACAACTCCCACTGCACCTCTGCCAAGACCCCCTGTACTCTGCCTAGGTGCCCTGAAGCCCAAGCAGCCACCCTGCCCCCCAACCAAACCATCTGCACGCCACCCAGCCCTCTTGAGCCCTGCCTTGTCCCTCCCGGATCCCAACCAGGCCTGCTGCACCCTGTCTGCACCCTCTGGACCCCAACAAGCCCCCCTGAACCCCGACCAGCGGCCCTGTACCCTGTGTGGCCCCCCTGAACCCCAACCAGACCCACTCGCCCCCCAGCCAAACCCTCTGCAAGCCAGCCAGCCCCCTTGAAGCCTGCCTGGTCCCTCTGCCCCTCAGCTGGCTCCCCTGTGTCCCAGCTGTTCCCATCGTACCCCAACCACGGACCTGCACCCTGCCTGAAACCCCCACACCCCATCCAGACCCCCCCTGCACCCTGAGCCACCAGAACCTCAGCCAGACCACCTGCCCCCTACCCCAGCTAGCCCCTCCACGCCTCTCCTGGCCCCGCTGCACCCCAACCAACCCCCCTGCACCCCTACCAGCCCCCTGGAACCCCGCCTCGCCCCTGCACCCCATTCCTGACCCTCCCTGCCCCGTTTCTGCCCGCCCCGGAGCAGCCCGTACGTGTGGATGGCCCGGCAGATCTCGTCGGCGCTGCGCCCGGCCTTGCGCAGGGTGATGGCCAAGTTCTTGGCGCGGTTGGCCTCCAGCAGCGTCACCTTGGTGGCCACTTTCTGCGCCGCCTTGCTCTTGGCACACACCAGGTCCAGCGCCGGGCCCTGCGCCTTGGTCTTGAACAGCTCCTCGAAGCGCTCCAGGTCCAGGTCCTGGGGGGATCGGGGGGGTCAGAACTGGGGCTGGGGGTGCCCACGTGGAGAGGAGGACTCCAGACTATCACAGGGCTAATTAATTACTTCATTAGACTTTATTATTCTATGTTACTATATCACTATTATGCTATATTCTACACTGTATTCTATACTCTATTACTATTATTATAGTATATTATATTATTCTATACTGTCTTATTCTATACTATATTACTATATAATTATATACTATATATATTAGTATGTTATATACTATATTACTATACTATATTACATATTATAGTACATTCTATACTACATTACTATATTATTATATACTATATATTAGTATATTATATACTATATTAGTATATTATATTATATATTATAGTATATTCTAAACTATAGTACATTATTCTATACTATATTACTATATTATTATATACTATATATATTAGTATATTATATACTATATTATATACTATATTACAGTATATTATTCTATACTATATTACTACAGTATTCTACACTATATTAATATACCATATCCTATATTACTATACGATAATACATATTATAGTATAGTCCATATTATATTACAGATTATTATTCTATACTATATTACTATATTATTATATACTATACATATTAGTATATTATATACTATATTGCTATACTATATTACATATAGTATAATCTATACTATATTACTATATTATTCTATACTATATATTAGTACATTATATACTATATTATATACTATATTACATATTATAGTACATTCTATACTATATTACTATATTATTCTATACTATATATTAGTACATTATATACTATATTGCTATACTATATTACATATTATAGTACATTCTATACTATATTACTATATTATTCTATACTATATATTAGTACATTATATACTATATTGCTATACTATATTACATATTATAGTACATTCTATACTATATTACTATATTATTCTATACTATATATTAGTATATTATATATTATATTGCTATATTATATTACATATTATAGTATATTCTATACTATATTACTATATTATTGTATACTACATATTAGTATATTATACACTATATTATATATCACAGTATATTCTATACTATATTTCAGTATATTATTCTATACTATATTACTATATTATTATATACTACATATTAGCATATTATATACTATATTATACACTATATTATATTTTATTGTATATTCTATACTATATTTCAGTATATTATTCTATACTATATTACTATGTTATTATATACCACGTATTAGTACATCATACGCTATACTATATATCACAGTACATTCTATACTATATTCAGTATATTATTCCATACTATATTGCTACATCTGAACTGAATCTGCCCAGCACTCAAATCAGCTCCACCGCACAGACCCTTGAGACTGTCAGCCGACACACACACACACACGGGTTCAATTGGTCAATCAATCAAACTGACCCGGATAATCGATCAAATAACCAGAATCCAATTCCCAATTCCCTCCAGGTAAACAATCTTCCGCAGTGCTCTCCCCTTGTGAACAACGAGAGGAGCAGCAACTGAGATAAGAACTGTTTCTTCTTTCTCTGAGGTTCAGAGAATGTGAATCCCAGCCCTGGGAGGTCGTGCCTCGCTTTCCTCTGTGCAACGCGGCCACAGAGGGGTCCTGGGCTCACCTCCAGCACGCGCTCGTCGTCCAGCTCGCTGAACACCGTCCCGCTGATCTGGCTGGGCTTCAGCGCCGTCCAGTTGAACACGGGCAGCCGGAACTTGGTCTTGATGGGCTTCTTGATCCGGATGGCTGCCAGCGGGGTGGGAGCCAGCTCAGCACCCCCAGGGCACGGGGACGTGTCCTGTGCCCACCCTGAGCCACCTGAGCCCGGTGTCATCAACCCCCGGGCCACCCAGTCCCCGTGCTGGGGTCCCTGAGTGGGTGTTCCTTGAGGATTGCAACCCCAGCAGCCTGGTGCCTGCAACCCTTCCCTGTCCCTTGTCCCTGTCCCCACAGTTCCTGCACTGTCCCAGTCCCCACAGCCTCCCTGTCCCCTGTCCCTGTCCCCCCTGTCCCCACTGTCCCTGTTCCCTGTCCTTGCAGTGCCCACAGCCTCCCTGTCCCCTGTCCCTGTCCCCACTGTCCCTGCACTGTCCCTGTTCCCTGTCCTTGCAGTGCCCACACCCTCCCTGTCCCCTGTCCCTGTCCCCCCTGTCCCTGCAGTGTCCCAGTCCCCACACCCTCCCTGTCCCCTGTCCCTGTCCCCCCTGTCCCTGCAGTGTCCCTGTCCCCTGTCCCCGTCCCGTGGTCCCCCTCATCCCCACGTACCTGAGAGCCCCACGGTGAGGGCGATGGAGGGTGAAGCCCCGGGCAGCGGCGGGGCCGGGGGACATTTCCCTGTGGAGCCATCAGAGGGGGGGTGAGACCCCAGTTTTGGGGACCACCCAGCCTCGGGAGCAGCCCACCACCAGGGACCTCCCTTCCTGGGAGCCCTCCCACCCCTGGGGACACCCAGCTCGGCGCCGCCCCTGTTTTGGGTGTCCCCCCTCACCTGGGAGCGGGGGCGCGGGGGGCGGCAGAGGGGGAGGCGGGGGTGGCGGGGGGGGCGCGGCTTCCACGGGGGGCAGGACCGGGGGTCGCAGGGTCTCCTCCGAGGGCTCGGGCTGCGGAGGTGGCGGCTCGGCGCTGGCGACCGGGGGCGGCTCGGAGCCGTAGTGCCGCCGGAAAGCCTCGTCCTTCTCCTTGATCATCCTGCGCAGCGTGTGCACCTGGTGGCTCGTGTGCTCGTAGGTCTCCTGGGGACGGCGAGTGTCAGTCCGGGGGGACTGGGACCCTTCCCCACTCCCTACAGCCCCTACGCCCCCCCAGCACACCTTGACCACCTCCAGCTCCTTCTCTCGCTGCAGCAGCTGCTTCTCCAGCTCCGCCACCCGCATCATGTTCTCGTTCTCCAGGTCCAGCAGCTTCTCTGTTAGCTGAGGAGAGGGACACGGCTGTGACAGCAGCTCAGGGACGCCCCTGGTGTCATCACTGACCTCCCTGGGACCCAGCAAGGAACATCCCCGCATCCCCCCGTGCTCACATACGTGGGACAGGTGCTCCTCCAGCTCCTCCACCTTCTCCAGGGCCACGTTCTTGGTCTCAGCATCCTCCAGCAGCCCCCCCACATCGAAGACGTTGTCCAGGTACGCCTGGATCTGCACCTGCAGCTTCTCGCTCTCCGTGTGCCTCGACTTCTGGGGGCACGAGGGCAGCATCAAGGATGGGGGGGCCCCCAACACACTTCCCCTGACCCTCGACCCCCCCAACAAAGTTCCCCTGACCCTCGACCCCCCCGTACCTGCAGGAACTCCTCCAGCCCCAGTTTGGTGAACTCGTACTGGAGATGGACACGGAAGTTCATGTCCTCCACCGAGTGCACCACAATGTTGATGAACTGCATGCAGGCCACCTGCAGGCAGGGCTGGCGTCACCAGGAGTCCCTCCTGGCCCCCCAGAGAGCCCCCCCCTCGCCCAGGACAGGGTGTCCCACCATGAAGTCGATGCTGCTGTCCTCGTTGCGGAAGTATTCCATCAGCCGCTCAAAGCGGTGTTTCTCCTTGCACACCTGGGCAGGCAGAAATGGGATTCACCTGCCGTGGCCCCCCCAGCCACTGACCCTTCCCCCACCATCTCCTGGACTCCACTTCCCTAATCCCAGGCTAGTCCTGGTGTTCTCAGGCTCCCCATTCTTCATCTCTCGTGATCCCTCCATCCCCTGCACTCCTGACCCCCTTCCCAGCCTGGTCCTGGGGACCCTGGTGGCCCCATCCCTGCCTTCTCTTGGGGTTTCCCTCATCCCAGATTGCTCCTGGGGACCCTGGTGCCCCCATCCCAGCCTTCTCTTGGGGTTTCCCTCATCCCAGATTGCTCCTGGGGACCCTGGTGCCCCCATCCCAGCCTTCTCTTGGGGTTTCCCTTATCCCAGATTGCTCCAGGGGTCCCCAGTTCCTCCATTCCCGGAGTCCTGCTCCCCAGCCCCAGCCTGATTCTGGTGTCCCCATTCTGCCCATCCCAACCTGGTCCTGTCTCCCTCCATTCCCCCATCCCAACCTGGTCCTGTCTCCCTCCATTCCCCCATCCCAACCTGTCTCCCTCCATTCCCCCCATCCCAACCTGGTCCTGTCTCACTCCATTCCCCCATCCCAACCCGGTCCTGTCTCCCTCCATTCCCCCATCCCAACCTGGTCCTGTCTCCCTCCATTCCCCCATCCCAACCTGGTCCTGTCTCCCTCCATCCCCCCATCCCAACCTGTCTCCCTCCATTCCCCCCATCCCAACCTTGTCCTGTCTCACTCCATTCCCCCATCCCAACCCGGTCCTGTCTCCCTCCATTCCCCTCTCCCAGCCCGGACCTGCTGTCCCCACTCCCCTCGTACCTCCTTGAAGTTGTCGAAGGCCGCGAGGATGATCTCATGGCCGCCCCTCACCAGGCAGACAGCCGCCAGCAGCTCCAGCACCAGAGCCTTCATCCTGGCCACAGTGTCACCATCACCATCAGCGTCACCATCACCCCCTGCCAGCTCCAGGACACCTGTCCCACCCTGCCGGACCCTCCCTTACCTTGGGTTCTTGTTGTTGAGGCTCAGGGCGATCTCGTTGACAGCGTGGGGGTGAGACATGACCAGGTTGAAGCCGTACTGTGGGGACGGAGAGAAAAACCAGCGTCAGCCGTGGTGGCAGTGGTGACAACGGTGTCCCCACCGTGGGGTGACAGTACCTGGTAGTTCATGATGGCCCGAAGACACATGATGCAGAGGTGGACGTCATCCTTCTGGCTCACCAGGCGCGAGTTCTTCAGTGCCCTGCGGCTGGGCAGCGTGCCATAGCTGCAGGACAGGGCACACAGTGAGCGGGACTGCCACCTGCCAGCCACTGCAAGGGTGGGACAGCGTGGGGACAGTGTGGGGACAGCGTGGGGACAGCTGGGACTTTGGAGGGGCAAAGGCAGAGAGAGGGCGACAGGGACAGAGTGTGCAGAGGCGGAGCAAAGCCGCGGCGAGCACAGGGCTGGCCCCGGACAGCCGGTACTTACCCGGCCAGCGGGCGGGCGAGCGGCGAGGCGGGCACGGAGGAGAGAGAGAGAGAGCACAGCCAGAGAGGGGCACCCCGGCCCTGGAAGCAGAGACGGGGTGCATTACCCCGGGGCGCGGGGGCAGAGCCAGAGCAGGGTGAGCGGAGCCGCGGGGGCAGAGGACAGGCAGGAGGGCAGCGGCCAGACAGCGATGGCAGCGCCAGGGCCGCACGGCACGCGAGGCAGAACGGGATGTGGCACACCGAGGCGAGGCACAGCCTGCGCTCCAGGCCTCGCCTTTGTGCCACGCAGGTGATGCGCGTGGCACGGGCCAGGGCGGCGAGTGGCACGATGGCACAAGCCACGGCAGGACAGCGCTTGGCACGGCACGCTGGCACACACCGTGGCACGTGGCACAGCAGGCAGCAAGCAGCAGCACCGTGGCCAGCCAGAGCCCTGCAGCAGGACGTACCCCCGTGGCAGGACGTCCCCCCACAGTGGGACATCCCCCCGGGCACGTACCGTAGGGCTGTCTGGCGGGCAGAGCGGGCCAGGCTGCTGGTGAAGGGGGCGGGCAGGGCGCTGGGGTGCTGCAGATCCTCGATGGACCTGCTCCAGGAGCGCAGCCTCTCCAGGGCACCATCCTCGCCGCCTTCCAGGCCCTCAAAATCCAACCTGGTGGGGGGACACGCGTGCAGCGGGGCGGGCACATTGCTCTGGCAGGGGGCACACGGCTATGGCAGGGGGCACACGGCTCTGGCAAGGGGCATACGGCTCTGGCGGGGGGCACACTGCTCTGGCGGGGGGCACACGGCTCTGGCGGGGGGCACACTGCTCTGGCGGGGGGCAGGGGGCTCCAGCACAGATGCAAGCACTGAGGTGGGTGGCAAGTGGGTGCTTGCGGGGTGGGGAGAGGCACGAGGGTAGCTCTGGAATTCCCAGAGCAGGCAGGGAGGCTCTGAAAGTCCCGCATCCCTCAGAAGCTCGATGCAGACAGGTCCCTCCCTGCCTTAGGGGTGATAAGGGACCGGGCGGTATCAGGCGTTGGCAGCAGGGAGCTGCCACAGCCACCAGGAACTGCCACGCTCCCAAGGGACCCCCTGGACCCCCCCCCTCACCCAGGGACCCCCCGACCCCACTCACATGACGGCGCACTGGGCAAAGGACAGGTAGTTCACCAGCACGTCCAGCCCCTTGTTCTCATCGTTGAGGAACTCCCGCACCCACCTGCGGCACCAGGTACCCATCAGAGCCCGCAGGAGCCGGGGATCCCCCCCAGCACGACCCCCCCCCAACACGGACACCCTGTCCTGGCACAGGGACGGTGGGGGCACTGCCGCGGTGGGCGCAGCCCCTCCGCTATCAGCGGTGCCAGCGCCAGCGCGGGGTTATCGGAGGAGCGCAGGGCAGGGAGGGCTCGGCGCCGGCGGGAAACGGGGCTTGGCGCTGGGGCTGCGCCCCCATCCCCACCCTGGGAACCTGGCGGGGAAAGGAGAGGATTCGGGACGCCCCGACCCTTGGGAGGCTCTCGGGGCGCACTCGCGAGGTGCTGCGCCCAGGGGCGAGGAGGCGGGTGGGGGATTCACCCAGGAGCACCGGGGGTCCCCAGGCCAGCCCACCGCCGTGCGTCAGGGAGCCACGGGGGCCGCGGCCGCCCCTTTCCTGCCGCCGCCAGCCCCTCGCCTCAGCCCGTTTCCTGTCTCCGGCTGCTGCTATTTTGGGTCCGTGGGCAGGGACGAGCGGGGCCGGCGGCGGGGAACAGCCGGCACGTGCACGAGCCGTACCGGGCACGACCGTGCCACCGGGAACCCGCCGCCGATGTCCCCCACGCTCCCGGGACGGCTCCGTCCCGCCCGATCCCTGCGCGGCTCCGGGGCATCCCGGGGCAGGTCGGGGTGTCGCCGGCTCCGGGATGGAGGCGACCGAGCCCTCCGGTCGGTCGGGAGGAGCCGGCCAGGATCTGGCCACGCTGCCTCGTTCAGGGCGTCATCGCCGGCCCATCCGCCCCGGCATCCGCCCCCGGGAGCTGCCCGCGGGCCGGGGCAGGAACCGGCCCAGTTCCTGCAGCGCCTCCGGCTTCCCCTGCAGCTGTGCGGGGCTGGTGACAGCACCCCGAGGGTCCCCCGGGACCCCACGCGCCATCCGGAACTCTGCACCCCCAGCCTGGACCTCACAAGCCCTCCCCGGGACCCCACAGCCCCTCCCCGGGACCCCACACTCACCCAATGTGGTTTGTCCTCAGGCTGATCTCCAGCTCACGCAGCACTTTGGTGGACTCCTGCACCCTCCTCCTGAACTTCTGGGGGCAGAGCAAGGCTGAGCCGTGCCCCCAAGGCTCCCCCAAACCCCCCAAGGCACCCCCAAGCCCCCCAAGCCCCCAGCCCCTCACCTTCCGTGTGACACCCGGCTCCAGGAAGCTGCGCAGCTTCTGGATGTAGGCATGGGGCGGGCTCTTCACCTGGAACCGCTCCTGGGGGGGGACAGGAGGGTGTTGGTGACACGGGGACAGCAGAACTGTCCCCTCCCCAGGCCCCCCACAGGCCAGCCAGCCCCACCTGGTCACAGATGAGGTCCCACTTCTTCTCGTTGTCGTACTGGCGCAGCAGCCGAGCTTTGTCCGGGGGCAGGTTCATGGAGCTCTGGGGACACAGGGCGGGTGTCACCCTGAGGGACACGGGGACAGTGCCCCCCAAGGGGCACCGAGACCCACGGTACAGCCTGGGTGGCCCCAGAAAGCGCCCACAGCACAGCCAGGGTCCCCTCTAAGGGCACCCTGACCCATGACACAGCCAGAGGCCCTGGCATCAGGGTGCACCAGCAGGCACAGATGTGGCACGGGGACAGCAGTGCCACTGGGGCCACGTGCCAACCACCAGTGGCACCAAATCTCTCCATCCCTGACGCATCCTTCCTGTCTGCGCCCGCTTCCGTGTGACAACCGCAGCCTCCGCTCCCGACCCTGGCACGGGGCCAGGCGTTGGTGCCAGCTCCCCAGGACACCAGACACGGGGCCAGGCGTTGGTGCCAGCTCCCCAGGACACCAGACACGGGGCCAGGCACTGGTGCCAGCTCCCCAGGACACCAGACACGGGGCCAGGCACTGGTGGCTGCTCAGTGGGACACCGGGCACAAGGCCATGCTCTGGTGCTGGCCCAGGGTCACTGGGAAGACCCCAGGATCCTCAGTGTAGGATGTGGCACAGGACAGATGGGGTGCCACAGCGGGCACCAGGGATGCCAGAGAGCCTGGGGCTGCCCTGGTGGGCGATGCCACCCTAGGGAGAGATGCCGGCCCATGTGGGCGATGTCACCCTAGTGGGAGATGCCATTGCCTGGCTGATGTCATCCTGGTGGGCGCTGCCAGCCCAGCTCGTGATGCCAAGCCAGCCTGGTGGGAGATGCCACCCGAATGACGCAGCTCGGGGTAGCCCCGTTACCGGGAGCCGTCCCCGTGGCTGCTCCACCCCTCCCGTGTCACCCCTCCCCTGCTCATCCCGATCCCACGGGAAACCGGGACAGGGCCTGGGCGAGGCCACGCACCCCTGGCCAAGGGGTCCCGCGGGTTTCCACGAGACTGACCACCAGCACGGAGTGACCACCAGCACGGTGCCACCAAAACTGCCCCCAGAGGGGCACCGTGCCCTCCGGGAGGGCTGCGGTATTCCCTCTTGGCCAGCAGTAAAATCCCGGGCCTGCCCGGGAACGGAGGCGGAAAGGACGCCCAGAGACCCCGCCTGGGGGCGAGGGGCACCCGCGGGGGGCTTTGAAGCGCAGCCGCCCGTCCCGGCGTTCCCGCCGCTCCGTTTCCTGCCTTTGTGGTGGGAGCGCGGCCGCTCCCGGCCGGGCACTTCCTCCGCCGTCCGCCCCACCGGGAGCCCCCATGGCTATCGCGGGGCTCAATCCCGCCGGGGAACGGCGGTACCGGAGTCCTCCCAGGGGCTGGGGGGCTCCGGGGCGGATCCTCGCCTCCGGGGGCCGCCGGACCTCCATCACATGATGGAATATTTTCCGCCCCCGGCAGCGGGGACGGCACCGGGCGCTGCCGACGGCCGCGGGGACATTTTGGGGGAGGCAGGTGCCACCACCCTGCAAAGTGACCCCCCTCCTCCCCCCCGGCACCGGTGTCGCCCGGTAGGACGTGTCCCCCCCGCCACAGGCCCCCGCGGAGACCGGCGGCCGTATCCGCCCCGCGTGGGATGCGGGACGGGCAGCGCCGCGGGCGGGAGCCGCTCGCCACCGGCGGGACGCGCCCACGCCGGGGGTGCCGGTGCCCCCCGGTGCCCCCGCTTTCGGCTTGCAGAGCCCCGTGGGACCACTCTCGGCATTTCCTGCCCGGCTGCGGCTTCCGCTGGCGGCGGCTCCCACCGGGATGGCGGGGCCGGTTGCGGGGGCCGGCGGGCACCGGTGTCACCCAGCCATGGTGTCCTGGCGGTGTCCCCCCCATCCAAAACGAAGCCGGCGCCGCGGAGGGGCCACCGGGACGGCTCTTGGGCCACCCAAGCGCCGGTGGGACGCGGCCGCGGTGTTGGTGGTCCCGGTGGCACCGGGGGCAATGCCGAGCCACGTCCCGGGGCCGCGGTGGCACCAGGGTGACCACCGCCCCGGCTGTGACAGCGGACCGGGGACCGCGCGGGGCATTCGCGCCCACCGGGAGCCACTTCATCCACCGGGAGACCGGGAACCCCCGCACCCAGCGGGGAATCCCAGCCCTGCGGTCCCCCAGCCCCGCGCCCTGCCCCGACCGGACTTTCCCGGCTTACAAAGTCCCCGGGCCTCAGGGGCCCCCGCGGTGGCACCGGGAGTGGCGTCACCCCCGGGGCTGTCCCGGGTGGGGTGTTCCCCGCGGCCCCTGCCCATCCCCACGGGCACCGGCGCTCCCCGCCCGCCCCTGGCGGCTCCGGGCGGCGGTGCTGTCCCGGCGGTGCCCGGTGCCCGCCAACTGGTCCGGGAGAGCGCAACGGGAGGAGTCCCGGGAAGGGATGAACCGTGGCGGGGGCTCAGCGGGAACACCGACGGAGCGAACAGGCGAAGCGCACCGGGGGCACACCGGGAACGGAGGGTGAGCACCGGGAACTGGGGAGCGCGGCGGGGGTCGGCCTCTCACCAGCACCAGGGCGAAGCGCTCCTCCAGCTCGCAGGGCTCCGGCATCGGCATCTTGCCCGGGGCGAACAGTCCGGCTCCCCCCGGGGCCGCCGGCGTTCCCGGGCCCCGGGGCAGCGCCTCCCCGTCCGCGCTCTCCACGTTCCCCATCCCCGGCCCAGGCACCGGGGGGCGGCGGGGGAGGTTCAGCCCGTCGTGTCCGGCGCTGCCGCCGCCTCCCGGTCCCGCCCCGCCCGCCCCGCCCGCTCCCGCCCCAGCGCTGCCCGTCCTCCGCGGCGCCGCCAGGGGGCGCCCTGCACGGCGGCGGCGCCACCGGAGGGCGCCCGAAGGCCGGCCGCGAGCGGGGCGCTCCGATTGGCCGGGCCGAGCTCACGCCGACCAATCAGCGCCGCGCTCGCGCGCGGGGGCGGGCTCTGCTCGCCCAACGGCGGCGCTCGGGCGCGGCCCGGACCGTGACGGCGGCTCGGGGCGAGCCCCGCCCCCATGGGTGACAAGAACCAATGGAATGAGGAGGGAGGCGGGACTAGGCGAGGTTTCAGCCAATGAGCGGCGGGGGCGGGGCGCAGAGCTCGCGGCCTGGCACGGACGGCGGACGCGGCGCAGGTGCGGGCGGGGGGCGCGGGCGGGGCGGGCCCGGGGGAGCCCCGGGGGTCCCAGGGCGGCTGCGGACCCCGGGCGAGCCCCGCAACACCCCCAGAGCTCCCCCCGAGCGGCCCGGGGGGTTCCGCCTCCACCAGGCCCCGTTGCCGGGGGGGGGGGGCGCGCGCGGCCTGGCCCCGAGGGTCTCGGCCCGGTTCTAACGGGAGGAGCGGGGGCGGCGGGGCGGGGGAGGGCCGGGGCAGCGCCGGTCTGGGGTGGGGTAAAGGTCGCTTGGAGCTGACCAGGGGCGGCAGCAGCGAAAGCGAAAGCGGCGCTGGGGGCAGGGAGGGCGGCTCGGGGCCCGGTACCGGCGCTCGGCGGGCCCTGCCCGGTGGAACCGGCTGTCACTGCGGCCGGAGGGGTGTCACCCCCGGTGCAGGACAGGGGGGGCCGTCACACCCTTGTCACATACACCCCGCCCGGGACTGTCCCCGCGGCCGCAGCTCCTCCCCTGCCTCGCCCTCTGACCCGGGGCTTCCCCCGGGCCCCGTGGCACCGGCGCAGCGGTGGCAGCGCTCCGGTGCCACCCTGTGCCACCGTCGCCGTGCTGAGCTGTGACCTGCGCCCCCCTGGGCCGTGCTGCTGTGGCACGATGGCGCTCCTCTCCTGGAGCCTCCTCTCTGCCGGGGCGGCTGCTGGAAGCGTCCCCCCCTCTCCCCCTCGGGCCCTGTTCTGTCCCCTCCATCCCTTGGGGACAGCTGGCTCGTGCCACAGGCTGGGCAGGTCTGGCTCTGGCAGGTGCCAGAGGGGACAGAGCCGGCCGAGCCGGCTGGACCAGGAGGAGGAGGGCGAGGAAGAGGAGGAGGAGGCCCTGCCGGGATCCTCCCGCTGCCACTGCCACCTCTGGGGACGTCATTACGGGCGCTAATAGTCACCCGGCACAAAGACGTTTCCAGCTGCCGGCAGCGCTCCCACGGCACCTTCAGGAGCTCCCCTGGCCCCAGAGCAGCCTCGCTGCAGGATCCCTGAGGGCCGCCCTGGCCCTGCAACAGCCCTGCAACACCCCAGGGCCCCCCGGCCCTGCAACAGCCGCCAGCGCTTGCACCAGCTGGACAAGGAAGGCTCCGGAGCGCCGGCAGCTCCTGCAGCTCCTGGGCTCTCGCTGGGTTCCTGGGGGAGGTTTGGGAGCTTTGGGTGGGCTCCAGATCCTCCCTGAGCCCGTTTCCCCTCGCAGCTTGCAGCCCTGTGGAGCGGCCCTGGGCCCATCCCGGCGCGGCACCATGAACGTCTTCGACCGCAGCATCAACTTTGACGCCCTCTTCAAGTTCTCCCACATGTGAGCGACACCCGGGCAGGGGCAGGGGGCTCGGGGGGCTGTGCCAGCCCTCCCTGCCCAGCTCACCACCCCCTCCTCACCCACAGCTCGGCCTCCACCCAGGAGCACCTGAAGAGGGTCTATGGCAGCTTTGCCATCTGCATGTTCGTGGCGGCGGCGGGCGCCTACGTCAATGTGGTGACCCACCTTTTCCAGGTGAGGGACCTTTGCAGGGCTGCAGGTGGCACCCCCAGCCCTGCAGCAGCCAGGTGAGGCGAGGCCCAGCCCTCACCTGTCTCTCCCTCTCGCAGTTCGGGCTCCTGACTGGCCTGGGGGCGCTGGGGTTGATGGTTTGGCTCACGGCCACCCCTCACAGCCGTGAGACCGAGCAGAAGAGGCTGGGGATGCTGGTTGGCTTCGCCTTCCTCACAGGTAGGTGGGCGCTGGGACTCCCCCCCACACCCCACGGGACCCCAAATCCTGCAGAGGGGCCGGAGGAAGCCCCCCAGAATGGCCCTGGTGACACCCAGTTCTGTCCTTCCAGGCATCAATCTGGGACCCCTCCTGCAAATGTGCATCTCCATCAACCCCAGGTAGAAACCCCCCCACCTCCAGCTGCCACACAGATCCTGTTCCCCCCACCTCAGTGACCCCCCCAGCTGCCCCCAAAACCCTCTGACCCCCTTGTCTCTGCCCCCCAGCATCATCCCCACTGCCTTCCTGGGCACTGCCACCATCTTCGCCTGCTTCTCGCTGAGCGCCCTGTACGCCCGGCGCCGCAGCTACCTCTACCTAGGAGGTGAGAGGGGCTTTGTGGGGGGCGCTGGGGGGGCTGGGGACCCCCTGTTTGGTGGGGGGGCTCTCCCCAGACCCGGCCCTGACTCCCTCGCCCCGCAGGTTTCCTTCTCTCCGGCCTCACCCTGCTGCTTCTCTCCTCTCTGATTAACGCCTTTGTGAGATCCACCTGGCTCTTCACGGTGAGTCCGCCTGCCGAGGATGGACGGACAGACGGGTGACACCGGCAGGGAGGGGACAGTCCCCACCTGATGCCTCTCTACCCCCCACAGGCCAACCTGTACGTGGCCCTGATGATCATGTGCGGCTTCGTGCTCTTCGACACGCAGCTCATCATCGAGAAGGCCGAGAGCGGGGACAAGGATTACATCTGGTGGGTGCTGGGGACACCAGGGGGGTGACACGGGGGGGCAGGGTGGCCTCGCCCCGAGCATCCATCCATCCCTCCCTCCCTCTCGTTCCCAGGCACTGCGTTGATCTCTTCCTGGACTTCGTCAACATCTTCCGGGAGCTCCTGATGATCCTGGGCATGTCCGAGGTGGGTGAGGGGCCCTGGGCAGGGCAGGGGGACAGAGGGACAGAGGCACAGAGCCCATGGTGACCGTGGCCGCTCTCCTCTTGCAGAACAAGAAGAAGGAGAAGAAGTGAAGCAGCTCTGGGCCGAGGCAGAGCCACCCCTGTGTCCCCGTGTCCCCTCCTGTCCCTCTCTGTCATTAAAGGGGCTGCGCTTTGCTGCCGAGGAAGCAGCCAGAAGCTTTCGCACCTCGTGGGTTTTTCTCTCGTTCAGCTTTTTTTTTTTGTTTTTGTTTTTGTTCTGTTTTGTTTTTTGATTAAAAACCAGCCAATTTGTGGATCCTGCTGGAGTTTGGCTCCCCTTGGTTTTCCCCCCGGCCTGTGGCCCTTGCAGTGGTCACCCATGTGTCCTCTTTCCTCGGAGGTTTGTCCCCAGCCCCACGCGGGGTGTCACCCTTCCCCGGGAGGCCGTGAGGCCCCAGAACCAGCCCTCGGGGGGGTTTTTGGTGGGATCCCCCCCCTCAGCCAAACTCATTGGTGGAGCCTCCCCTTCAGCACCAGTGCCAAGAAATGAACGTGTGCTGGGAGGGGGCCGCGGGGCCGCGGCATTGCCAGCGCTCCCCGTCCCGCCAGCTCCGCTCTTTGTACACCGGGATGATTCAATAAATCGCTCAGACTCCAAACTCTTGTCCCTCCTCTTTCCATCCCCCGCGTCCGTCCGTCTGTCCGTCTGACCGCCACCATCCTCCCGTCCCTCCGTCCCTCCCCGGAGCGCGGGGACACAGCGGCTGCACCACCACGTATATAAATAACCCGGGCTGGGGGGGCGGCTTTATTGAGTTAAAAACCCATCAGGCAGGGGCTGTACAGGGCCGTAGCACCATCGGAGAGAGCCGGGACAAGGGAGCGACGGACACCGGACACTCCCACCCCGGGCAGCACCCTCAGAGCAGGAGCGGGGAGCGGCGGGGACGGGCTGGAAGACGCGGGAGCGGCGCCGGGGCGGCTCAGCCCTGGCTGCCGCAGGAGGAGAGGCTGTCGTAGAGCGAGTCGCTGAGGGATTCGGAGTGTTCCAGCCCGGCGGGGCCGTGCCCCCCGTCCCGGGACCGTGCCTCCGTGCTGCCCTCGTCCCCCACGTCTGAGGCGCTGGGGTCCGGCTGCTGCTAGTGCTCAGGGCGGGGGGCAGCGGCGGGGGCGCCTCCGGGGATGCCCCCCGGTGCCCAGCCGGGCTGCACACGGGGGCCTGGGGAGGGACAGCGTGGGCAGGGAGGGCTGCTTGTGGCAGTGACAGCCACATCCATCCCTCCGCCGTGCTGGGGAAGCTCTGTGCCCCCCCCCAGAGCCGCTTTAAATCCCTCCCCACCACCGCGGGCCACGTGTGGCAAATGATCACAGAACTCTGAGGAGTGTCCCCCCCACATCCTCTCCCCCTGGCTTCATCGCCACAGCGTGGGCAGCAGAGTCTGGGGTCCCTCTGCCGAGGTTGTGGGGTCCTGCTGCACAGTTTCAGTGTCCGTACTCCGGAGTTTTGGGGACCCCACCCCAAGGTTTTGGGGCACTCAAAGATTTGGGGGGTCCGTAACCTGCCCTTACCTGCGCAGGCCGATGCAGCCCCTCCAGCCCCCCGGGGGGGCACACGAAGGGGTCGGCAGCACCGCAGGCTTTGGCGTTGGGGAAGGTCCAGTTCTTGCTCTGCTGGACCCGCCGTGCCTTCCTGGCGTCATCCCCGGTGTCTGCGGGGACAACGGGGGCAGCGCTGACCTGCAGGGCCCCCACGAACCCCACCTCCCCTCCGTGAGACCCCCCGCACCTTAACGCGGGTGCGCACGGGGCGGGGGGTACACCCACCTTGGGGCGCGGCGCGGTGCCCGTGCGAGCTCGGGGGGGCCGGGAGGCGGCAGCTCGGAGCGCTCCGGTGTTTTCCCGGTACCAGCAGCTCCTCGGCGCTGGGCACCTCCCGCTCCAGCGTCCGGGCCTTGCGCGGCACTTTGGTGACGGCGGCCGGCACGGCCCCGGGCAGCGGCTCGGGGCGGCCCCGCGGTTTGGGGGTGCTCTTGGCGGGGACCCCCCCATAGTCGGGGGGCGGGAAGGTCCCGATCCCGCTGTCCAGTGTCCGCGTCAGAGACCCGCAGGCTGCGGGACATGGGGAGGGGTCAGTGCCGGGAGCCCACCCTGGTGCCCCCTCCTCGCCCTGAGCTCCCCATCGCCCCCTCACCGGCGAAATGCTGCCCCGTCCCCGACTCGGACAGGCTCTCGTCGGACGGCAGCTCATCCCGGAGCCCCACGTCGGGCACCTGCGGGGATGCAGAGGCTGAAGGGCTGAGGGGTCCCCCCGGAGCGGAGGCCTGCGGGGTCCTCACCTTGTCCGAGGGCTCCCGCACGTGTCCCACGATGCCGTTGCGGGGCGGGCGGCAGAGCCGCGGTTCTTTGGCGTCGGGGGGGACCCTCCGGAGGTCACAAAGCTCCCGCTTGTGCTCCAGCCGGGTCTCGTAGGGGACGTCCTTCCCGTCCACCCTGCGGGGAGGCAGCGATCAGGGGGACACCCCACCCTCACCCCCACCCCCAGGGGACCCAGGTGGGAGCTCACCTGTCCAGCAGCTGCTGCATGAAGGTCTCGGCCGTCACCTCCTGGTACATGACGGGGAGGGGGCCGGGGCCTCGCGGGGGCCCTCGGGGACGCCCCTTCTCCAGCGCGAGTCCCTGCAGGAACGCGTGCTCCTCCCGCAGCGCCTTCCGCAGATCCTCCGCCTTCTCCATCAGCTTCGAGATGTTGAGACTCTCGGCTTCCAGCTTGCGGGCGGCCAGCTTGACCTCTCGGCGAAGGGGTGCGGGGGTCCCAGCCCACTCACGCCCTCGCCCGCCGTCCCCTCTCCGGCTGAGCGCGGGCAGTTTGCTCCGCCGCAGCCCGAACCAGCTCGCCAGCCCCGCTGCCTTGCCCTTGGCCTCGGCGCCCGGCGCCCGCTCCTGCCCCTGCAGCCGCAGCACGTTCTCCTCGATGCCCTTCATCACCTTCTCCTCGATGGCCGAGTGCCCCGCGGCGCTCGGCGCCGGCCCCGTGGGCTCCGCGGGCTCCGCGGGGGTTTTGTGGGGACCCCCGCCCGCCTTGGCGCCCGCGGGCTCCTCGCCCCGCGGTGCCCCGGCTTTGCCCGCCTTGGTGGGCAGCTTGGTGGGGCTGCCGTGGGGGCTGCGCGAGGTTTTGGCAGGGGGCGTGGGGGGGGTCCGGGAGGGGGTCCGGCCGGTGCCTGGGCGGCCCTTGCCCCCCCCCGCCTTGCCGGGGTCGCCCATGGAGCCGGAGGAGTAGCAGCGGGCCAGGGGCTCCGCGCCGTGCGCCGGCTCGGGGTGCTTCAGGCTGCCCCCCAAATTCCCTCGGGCCGGGGGGCGCAGCTCGGCCCCGTGGCCCCGTTCGGGCCGCCCCGGGCCGGGAGGCTCTCGGCCCTCAGCCCCCCGCAGCTTGCCCAGGGCTGCCAGGCGCTCCTTGAAGGGCAGGTAGCCCGGCTCGGGGGGCTTCTTGCCAGGGCGGCGGCAGGGGGCCGAGCCCCCCGTGCCACGGCGAGAGCTGGGGGGGGAAGCGGCCGCCCGCTCCCCGCCGGCCGCGGGTGCCGGGGGCGCGGGGGGCTGCTCGGCCGCCTCGAAGGTGCGGGGGTGGGCGAAGGCGGGGGGCTCGGCGGATCCGGGCTCTGGGGCGGCGTCGGGGGACGGGCGGCGGCTGAGCACCGGGGAGGCCTCGGGGTGGGCGCCGCGACAGGGGATCTTGGAGGGGTGGGCGAGCTGGGGGCTGAGGCGCAGCCCCGCGGGGGGGGGGCGGCAGTTTGAGCACCTTGGTGGGGGAGGGCAGGGAGTTGGGGACCCCGCCAGGTGAGAGCGGGGTGAAGCCCCCCTCGGGGCTCTCCTCGCCCGGCGTGTAGAGTCCCAGGAAAGCGGGGTGCTCCCCGCGCCGCTGCCGGGGGGGACCCCCGGGGGCTTCCCCGTTGCGCCGGCAGCAGCCCCCCCCCCTCACCTCGCAGCAGCCGCTCGGCCAAGGCGCTGAGCAGAGCCCCCCGTGGCGGCCCCCCTTCCTCGGGAGAGGAGCAGGGGCTGCCCTCGGTGCCCCGCCAGCCCCCCGCAGCCCCCGGCCCCCGCAGCGGGCAGGGGGGCCAAGCCAGGGCTGCGCAGGGCTCGGGGGAGCCGGGGGAGGCCGGGGCGGGTCCCAGCAGAGGGTCTGTCTCCTCCAGCTTGCGCAGCACCTCCAGGATTTGGGCTTTCTTTTTGAAAAACGGGGACAGGGCATCCAGGGGCGGGGCACCGGGGCTGAGGCCAGGGCTGCCCGATGGCACTGGTGGCAGCACCTGTGGGGACAGGGTTCCATCACCTCACCAGGTGAGCACCTGGCGCTGAGCCCCCTGGTACCAGAGGGGGACACTCTGGAAACACAGAGAAGGACACAAGAGGCTTTGGGATGGGGACACAATGGGGACAGGGACATCTGGGGCAATGGGTTTTGGAGCCAGAGATATCAAAGATGGAGGGGCTTGGGGCGGTGGACACTATGGACCTGGAGAGGCGACACCACAGGGACCACAGGGACAGGGACCCTGTTGAAAGTGCCAAAAGCACATGGATGGGGACACCACGGATGCAGGGAAGGGGACAGGACAGGACACCGTGGGCCTGGGAAGCCGCATGTCACCGGCCTGGTGACACCACACGCTGGGAAAAGACAGTGGGGAAGGAGGTGACACTGCCCAGAGAGGGGGACACAGGGAGAGGAAGGGTTGGGAACACTGGTACCCACCTCGGGCAGGGACAGACAGAGGCCAGGGAGCAGCGGGGGGGGCTCCTGCTCAGCAGAGCCTGGCGGGGGGGTCACTGGGACATCCGGGGGCACTGGCACCGGGTGCAGCGGCAGCTGGAGAGGAGAGAGATGCTGGGTTAAGCTTTGGGGGGGCTCTGCCCCATTCCCACCCCCCAGCCCCGATGCAGCCCCAGGCACACCTGGGGGAGGGAGCCAGTGGAGAGCTGCAGCTTCTGCTGGAACAGGTCGCTCAGCACCTGGTTCTGCCGCTCCAGCTCGAAGACACGCTTCTTCAGCTTGATGCACTCCTCACGCAGGTCCTGGCCAGGGTGTGGGGGGGTCAGCCAGGACCCTCAGCATCCTCCCAGCCCCCTGACACCCTCCTGACACCCACCTTCTGGTTGAGCAGCGCCTGCACCACGTGGTTGGCAACCTGGGGAGGAGAGGGGAGGTCTGGGCTGGGGCACAGGGCACAGGGCACAGGGCACACGCAGCCTCCTGCCCAGCACGCAGGTGGGCACACGTGCCCTGCGCGTGTGGGCGCTCCCCAGTACCTCGTCCAGGCAGCGCTCGTACGTCTCCCGCTGGTTCTCATTGGCCTGGGCCAGGGCTGAGTTCTCTGCCTAGAACAGAGCAAGGCCAGCTCAGGGCACGGCTCAGGGGACATCCCCGTGGCACCGAGCAGACCCTCTGCCTCCTGGTGCCACACACAGCAGCACGGGGCTGCCCCACGAGCGGCGGCACACGAGGGCCATGAAAAACGGGCAAGTGCGACCCATCGCCAGGTGGCACTGGCCACGGCTGGCTCTTGGCACTGCCTGCACGGCGGCCACGGTCACGGTGTCCTGGTGGTGCCATCGCCGCGTACCTCCAGCTCCCGCAGGCGCTGCAGCAGCTCGTGGCTGGTGCCCGTCTCGCCCAGCGCCGCCGGGCTCCCGGCTCCCGGCGCCTCGGCCACGCTCTCCGACATCGCTGCTGAGGGGGACACGCATCAGCACGGGCTCCCTGCTGGCCCCTGGCCGGTGGCACCCGGCCTGAGGCACCCCCAGGCCCTGCACGGCCCGGCCCGCTCTTACCTGGCTCCGGATGTCCCCAGCCCCGAAGCTGTGCGGCGTCACCTGCCAGGGAGAACGGGGCTGAGGAGGAGGATGGAGCCCCCAGGGCCGAGTGCTGAGCCCTCCGGAGCCGCAGGGACCCCTCCTCTGCCCCCCTCCTTCCCGCTGCTACAGGGGAAGCTGATCGGCCCCGGGATGCACAGCACGCCCGGGAGCGGGACCGGCACCAGCCCTGGGGCACCGGGATGTGCAGAACCACCGGGACCGGGACCGGCATCAGCCCCGGGGCACCGGTGTGCCCCAAGGACCGCGACCGCCACCGGCACAGGGTCACGAGGATGTGCAGCACCACCGGGACCGGAATCGGCACAAGCCCCGGGGCACCGGGATGTGCGGCACCTCCGGGCTACCGGGATGCGCAGCACCCCGGGGCTAACCCCGGCTCCGGGGCACCGGGATGCGCAGCCCCGGTGCACAGGACCCCCGGCCCGTGGACGGGCCCCCCCCCCCGCCAGTGCCGCACACCCCCCGCTCCACCCCGGGCTTCCCCCGCCGCCGGTGCCACTGCGTCCCTGCGCCGAGCCCCGGCCCCGGTCCGTACTCACGCCCGGGGCTCCCGGCGGCGCCGGCAGTCGCGGCTCAGAGCGGCCCTGGGGCCGGTCCCGGCGACGGCGGCGTTTCCATCCCGGCCCGGCCCGGCCCGGCCGCGCTATTGTTGGGAGGCGGCGGCGGCGGCTCCGCCTTCCCGCCGCGGCCGGGGAGGAGCCGGGATGGAGCCGCCACCTCCCCCGGTGCGCGGCTCCGCCAGCGCCAGCCCCGGGAAACCGGAGCTGAGGCCCCCCGGGAGCGACGGCACCGGCACACCGGGAATCATCCCGGCAGGGGAAGCACCGGGAATCCCCCCCCCCCCGCGGCACCGGGCACCGCCGGAGGGACGGGGCAGAGCACGGAGGGATCCCCACCGGGCATCCCCACCCTCTGGAGGGACTGCCCGGAGCCCCGCGACCCCTCGGGGAGCCCCCCGGGGCTGCAGGCGCGGAGCCGAGCCGGGACCCCCGGCCGTGGCCTCCGCCCCCCGCCCCTCGAGGGTGAGGCTCGGGGTTTTGGGGTTCACGCGGGGCCGCGCGTCCCCGGTTCACCCGGACCCCACGGCACCGCGGCGAGGAGGGGGGGCTCGGCAGGACGAGGGGGACCGGAGGGGACAAGAGGAGGGTTTGGGGGATGATGCGGGGGACAAGAAGAGGCTCTGGGGGTGATGGAGGGACGAGGGGAAGGTCTGGGGGACACGGGCAGACCTCGCACGCGCCGTCCCCGTCCCCTGCAGCCCGTGGGGCGAACCCACGCGGGTCCCTGCGGTCCCCATTGTCCCCGAGGTGCCCGTGGGCCCCTCGCCTGCCCCCCGAGCAGGAAGCGGCCCCGGGGCCGGCGGCTCCGGCTGCGTCACGGGGGGAAGTGAGGCTCCGTCTGGAGGGGAAGAGCAGCCCGCGGCCCCCCCAAGCCCCCGGCGGGTACAGCCGGGGGGGCCCCGACAGATGGACAGCGAGGCCATCCCCTCCCCCAGCGTGGGGCCCCGCGGGGGCAGCGCGAGGGTCCCTGTGGGGAGGGGGGGACACGGCTCCGGCACAGCCAGGGCCACCCAGAGCCAGTGTCCCCTCCCCAGCGCCCCCCAGTCACCGTGTCCCCGCTGGCCCGGGCACTGTGGGGACACGGCGTGGGGACACGGCACGTGCCCAAAGCGCAGCCCAGGACGTGCCAGCGTGGCTGTGATGGGCTGGCCCTGGCCTGTCCCACACCAGGGTCCCCATGCCGAGCCCAGGGACATGGGGTGACAGCCCCGAGTGTCCCCAACCCCGCTGAGCTGTTCTGGGGGCAGCCAGGACGCACTGGGGACAGAGCAGGGACAGCCAGGATGCACCAGGGACAGCAAGGACACCCTGGGGACAGCCGGGATACACCGGGGACAAGTGGGATGTGCTAGAGAAATGGCCTCGGGGTGCAGGGACACATCGAGGACAGCTGGGATTCACCGGGGACACGCAGGGACAGCCAGGGATGCGGTGGGGACACCAGGAGCAGTCAGGATGTGGTGGGGACAACGGAGACACACACAGGGAACAGCTGGGGTGTATTGGGGACACCGGGGACGGGCGGGTGGGATGAAAGACGGTGAGGGACACCCCAGGGATAGCCGGGATGCAGTGGGGACACTGAGGACACTGCAGGGACAGCCGGGATGCAGTGGGGACACTGGGGACACTGCAGGGACAGTCAGGATGCACTGGGGACACCACGAATGCCCCAGGGAGAGTCAGGGTGCACTGGGGACACCGGGGACATCCCAGGGACAGCCGGGGTGCAGTGGGGACACTGAGGACACCTCAGGGACATCCGGGGTGCAATGGGGACACTGAGGACACCCCAGGGACAGCCGGGGTGCAATGGGGACACTGAGGACACCCCAGGGACAGCCGGGGTGCAGTGGGGACACTGAGGACACATCAGGGACAGCCAGGGTGCAGTGGGGACACTGGGGACACATCAGGGACAGCCGGGGTGCAGTGGGGACACTGGGGACACATCAGGGACAGCCAGGATGCAGTGGGGACACTGAGGACACATCAGGGACAGTCCGGGTGCAATGGGGACACCCCAGGGATAGTCAGCGTTCACTGGTGGCCCTGGGGACAGCCGGAATGCTCTGGGGACACCCCAGGGACAGCCGGGGTGCAGTGGGGACACCCCAGGGACAGCCGGGGTGCAGTGGGGACACCTCAGTGACAACCGGGATGCTCCGGGGACAGCGGGGACACCCCAGGATGCACCGGGGACAGCGGGGAGAGCCGAGGACACAACGGGGATGCACCGGGGGGGACACGCGGAACGCCACCGACCGGGCCACCCCCGCCGCTCCCCCGGGCTCAACCCCCACCCTCCCGCGGCACGATCCGGTGCCCGGAGGCCACGGATGTCCCTCCCGCCTCCGGTGCCCCCGAGGAGCGGCCCGATCCCCCCGGTCCCCCCGCCTGCCCCTCGCCGCGGAGCGACCGGACTCACCGGGGGCTACGGCGGGGCCAGGGCCGGGGCCGGGACGGCATGGCCGGGGCTGGGACCGGGACCGGGGCGGGACCGGCGGCGGCGGTGACGTCATGGCTCCACCGGGCCGGCCCCGCCCTGCGCCCCCGCCGCCGCCAATCCGCGCCCCGGGCACCCCCCCCTCCCCGAATCCCCCCTTCCCGTGATCCCCGGAACCGCCCGGAGCGGAGCCGGTACCCCCCCCCCCACCCCTCCTGGCTCCCGGCGGGAACCGGTACCGAGGATGGGACCGGCCCGGCACGGAGCCCCCCCCGAGCGCGTCCCCCCTGCCACGGCAGCCGAGCCGGAATAAGGGGTGACCCCCAAAGCCCCCCCCGGTAGCAGCAGCAGGGTCACCCCCCCTCCCCAGGAAGACACCCAGCCCCCCAGGACCCCCCCCCCCCCCCAATTCCGGGCTCATCCACACGACACGGGGACACTGAGCAGCCACCTCCATCACTTTATTGTGGGGGACCCCGCGGGATGGAACCTGTGTCCCCCCCAAAACATCCCAGGGCCACATCAGCCCCCCCAGGGCACGGCAGAGACCCCCCAGAAGTTCAGGGTTTCCCTCCCCAGCCTCCTGCGGCTCCTCCATCCCCACGGAGGAACGGGAGGGGCTGGAGCCCCATCCTGGGGTTTGCGGGGTTCCCGTGGCTCCAGGAATCAGCTCATCCCGGGGGGCTCCAGCCCCCCCCAAATCCCACGGCGAGGGTCCCCCGGGTGTGGGGACCCCGGTGCTGCCGAGCTCAGCCCACGGCCCCCGGTTCCAGGCTCCCGTTGGCCGCTGCTCCCCGGGCCGGGTTGGACGAGGTCGTTTCCTGTGGCTGCTGCTCCTGCCGGGGCTGGAACGGGAGGTGACACTGCTGGGACAGCACAGGGACCAGGGATGGGGTGTTGGCAGTGCTGGGACAGCGTGGGACGGTGTCGCTCCCACACGAATTGGTCACTCCATGGGATGGGAGCACCAACAGACCGGGAGATTTTTTCCTCTGGGCTCCTGCTTGAAACCAACAGCTACAGCAAACTGGGGGTCTTCAGTCAGAGCCTGGGCTGTGGCCCCCTCACCCCACCCCAAAACTTGGCCTTCACGCCAGGAGCCATGCCAGGGTGACATCACCTGTCCCCGTGGGGACACCCTGAAGAAGCCCCAGGATCCAGCCAGGACGAGAGGAACAAATTTCAGTTACCCCAGTGAAAATTAAGACTCCGAGGAAGAAAGGAGAACGCTTGGGCTGGGAAACAACTCCCCTAAAAGCCCCCAGCTGGGATTAAGAGGTTCCAACAGCAGGCGAACCTCTTGGCGAGACATCCCCAGCGTCCCAGACATTCCCAGGACATCCATCCCCAGGACAAGGGTGGCACCGAGCCACCCACAGAGCCACCCTCCGGCTGCCACCACCAGCCTGCCACTCCTAATGCCATCCAGACCACGGGCACACACCCAGGAGCTGCTGTGTGGGAGCCTCCGGGCCTGGCAGGAGGAAGAGGGGGGGTCCTGCTGGGAAAAACCCACCTCAGGGGGGGATTGGTCCCACCTGGCCGTACCTGGGCAGGCCCCTCGGCCGGAGGGAGCAGGGGGGTGCAGGAGCTGCCCCTGTCCGGCTCCTCCAGCGCCAGGATGTCGATGGGAGCCTCGGCCATGTCCCGCAGGGACGGATCGAGGGTCGCCGAAGGGTCAAAGAGCAGAGGGGACGGGGGGCACTGCATGCCGTCCCCCACCACGTCCAGGTCCTGGCAGGGGAAACAGCAGGACTCATCAGGAGGGGGCTGAGGAGGCTCCAGTGCTGCGAGGCAGCAGGAAACGGAGGAGAAAGGCAGGGAGGAGGAGGAGGAGGAGTGGGCACCATGCCAGGGGGGCCCCCGGCCAGCAGCCAGGAACACACCCCAGGAATCCCCTCCTCCTCCTCCTCCTGGAATGCCATGATCCCAGCTGGCACTGCTGAGGACAAGGTGTGGGACACATCACCTGGAGGCCAGCGTGATGTGTTGTCCCCAAAGTGTCCTTCCAGCACCTGGAAGGGCTTTGACAGGGTCCAATCACACCCTCCGGGGAACCCCAGAGCAGTCCCTGCTCTCCAGGGTGTCACACACGCTCCAGGGGACCCCCAGAGCATCTCTGGGATGTCACACACACTCCAGGGGACCCCCAGAGCACTTCCAGGATGTCACACACATTCCAGGAGACCCCCAGAGCAGTCCCCCATCTCCAGGATGTCACACAGATTGCTGGGGACCCCCAGAGCATTTCCACGATGTCACACACATTGCTGGGGACACCTGGGACATCCCCACCCTCTCCTAGGATGTCACAGCTCCTGTGTTTGCCCTGACAGCACAGATGGGGACGGACAGGCTCGGAGCACTCCTCCATCTGCCCTCCCTGACAAGGGGACAGGCTGGGACTCGGAAGAGGCTGGGACTCGGCAGAGGCTGGGATTTGTTTTGGCTCCAAAGGGGGTTTGACACGAGGGTGAGATTCCCGTGACTCACGAGTGGCACCTCCCCAGCCTGGCACGAGGTGAGACACAACACAGATGCCCCCCCAGCAGCTTCCATGAATCCGCAGCACTCCGGAGGGAGCTCGGAACCCTCTCAAGGGGACAGGATCAGGGAAAACAGTCCCATTTTTCCCTTGAAACATGAAAAAATCCACCTCCTGTTTGCACAGAAAGGGGGCTGGGATCTGGTCTGAGCCCTCCCCCAGCCTGACCCCGCTTGTTGTCCTGGCTCCTGCTGCTGCATCACCAAACTCCAAAGGAGATCCAAGCTTTGGCTCCAAGAGCAGAGCTCAGCAACCTCAGGGCACCCAAACACCGAGGGGGCACCGAGGGGACACCTGGCTCACAGCAGCAGCTCCCGGGCATCCTGCTGCTCTGCTTTTGCCTCAATGCACTCCCGAGGCTCTGAGCTGCCTTGGTTTTAAATGCACGATGCCACAATAAGCTGGGGATTAAAATCTTCACGTTTTCCTCGTGCCAGACAAAATGGGGGTGGGGGTGGGAGGGGAAATCCTCTTTTTAAGAGGCCACTCTTAAAGAGCACAGCCATTCCCAAGGAGCAGCCACCAACCCTGGAACAGCTCCCAAACCTTCCACATTCCTGCATTTGCAGACCCCCCAGCATGCTCTGGATTGCTTGGGAATGTCAAGATCATCCACTTCCACCCCTGCCATGGGCACGGACACCTTCCACTATCCCAGCTGGCTCCAAGCCCTGCCCAACCTGGTCTTGGACACTCCCAGGGATCCAGGAGCAGCCCCAGCTTCCCTGGGAAATCCATTCCAGGGCCTCCCCAGCCTCACAGGGAGAAATTTGTGCCAAATATCCCCCCTAACCCTGCCTCTGGCACTGGAAGCCATTCCCCCTTGTCCTGGCACTCCATCCTTTGTCCCAAGTCCCTCTCCAGCACTCTGCAGGCACCTCGAGGGGCTCTAAGGTGTCCCTGGATCCTTCTCCTCTCCAGGCTGGACATCCCCAGGCTGGCTGCAGAGCTGTTCCAGCCCTCGGCCTCGCCCCAGCAGCTCCTCCTGAGCTGAGGAGCCCAGAGCTGGCTGCAGGTGGGCTCTCAGGTGGGGCAGAGGGGCAGCTTTGCCACTTACGTCGCTGAATTCCAGGGGCAAGCTCTCGGTGGGCTGGAGCTCGGCCGCGCTCAGGTACAGCTCCGTGGGGGCAGCCCCCAGCTCCTGGGGCACGGCCAGGACCTGCTCTGGGACGTACATCTGGGGGGGCAGCCGCAGGTGCAGGGGGCAGCAGGGCTCCTCAGACAGGCTGACGGGCACGGGCTTGTTGCAGGGAACTTCCTCGGAGCCCTGGCATGGCTTGAAAAGCGTCTGGTTTGTATCCTGGCAGATATCTGGGAAGGGCAGGTCAAGGAAAGCAGCAGAGGTACGGCCAGAGACACATCCAGGGGGGGAAATGCTGAGAAACGCCCCAAATTCTCCCACGAATGGTGTTAAACCCACCCCAGTTTCTCCCAGATCAGGAATCCAGAGGCTAGAGCTGCACCCCAACTGCCCAGGGATGTGGGTGACATAATTTCCACGATGGAAAACTGGGACAACAGCCACAGTTGTCCCCCCCCTGCCGTGGGGGCTGGGAGATGTGGCTGGATCCCTGGAAACCACTCAGAGATTCTCAGCTGGATGTCACAAAGGCACAGGATTAACTTTTGTTTGCAGACATCCATGGCAAAGGATCAGCTCCAGCCCCACAGGCAGGGAGATCCCAGTGCACACAATGCCTTTTCCACAGCCAGGATTTCAGTTATGGTATTCCTATCTTCCCACTTGCATTTTCCTTCCCAGTGGAAAACCTGTTCCTGCCCGAGGTGTAAATGGGATTTCCTGCCTTTAATAATCCCAAACAGAAACTCTGCTTCAATTGCATCACACTTGCAGAGCGATCCAGAGGCAGAGGAGCCACAGATCAAAACCCAGCCTGCTCCGAAGCCATCACCTTCCAACCCTTTCCTCCTCTTCCCACACCCATCCTCTTCTTCCAAGCCCTATTCTGATGCCATCCTCCTCTTCCAACTCCACTCCTCCTTTTCCTTCTCTTTAAATCTTTCTATTCTTCCCACCTCTTCCTCTTTTTCAACCCCCATTCACTTCTTCCAACCTTTTCTTCCCATCCCTTCCCCTTCTTCCTTCCACTTTTCTCCTCTTCTGATCCCCATCCTTTTCTTCCAACCCCTTCCTCCTCTTCCTCCCACTTTTCTCCTCTTCCATGCCCTTCCAAGCAGGATCATCCCAACTGCAATTTCCTCATACATACCAGCATGGGAAAGGGGAAAAAAAATCCCAAACCCACATAAAACTGGGAAAAGACACCAAATTTAAGCCTGTTTTTTTGAAGCTGGCTAGGTTTGAGATTCACCCTTCCCTCCTCTCCTCCCTGCTCCAAGGATTTCTCAGGAATCCACTTCCTGGCAGGCCACGGGGAGCCAGAATCTGGGCTGGCAGCAATGTCAGAGCCCAGCCCAAGAGAGGAGGGAGGACCTGGGACACCTAAGGGAAGATGTGGTGAGGGAACAGAGGGGTGGGGAAAGCAGATTTTCATCTCCTGGAGCAACTCCCAGCTCCAGCACTGACTTTACTGGTAGCCAAAAGCACAGATTGCCAAGAGGACAAAAATCCCAGGCTCCATCTGGAGCCTCCCAGCCTTCCCCCATCCCTTTGGTGCCCTGTCACAAACAATCCAGCTCCTGGAAGCAAACGGAGCCCCAGAGCCTCCCGAAAAGCCGCAGATGTTATCAGATGTTATCGGCTGCCCGAGGAAAAGCTTGTTTGTGTCACTGAGAGTCAGCTGAGAGCTCCCGCCAGACCCAGCTCTTCCCTCCCTCCCGGGAGCGCCAGCTGCCAACAGCAGCTTCTCGGGCTGTTTTATGGGATTTCTCCTGTCTTTATTTTGAGGTCTGTGGTGGTTAGAGGGAAATGAAGGCGGCTTCCAGCTCCTGCTCCCTGCACAGGGCTGGGGGAGTCTGAGAACTCCAGGGAGAAAGCAAATCCAAGGGCTCTCAAGAATCCAGAATCTCCCAAGAAATCTGAAAGCTCCTCACGACCCAAGAGCTCCCAAAATCTCACGAGCTCCTGCAGATCCGGGAGCTCCCACAATTCCAGAGTTCCCAAAGACCCAGGAACTCTGATAACCCCAAGAGCTGACACAAAACCAGCGCCTCCCACAAATCCAAGATGTCCCACAGATCCAGAAGCTCCTCCTCGCTCAGCCCTGGGACTCAGTGCCAGAATTTGTCCTGACTCAGCCCACTGCTCCCTCCTGCAGCTCCAGCCCAGCCCAAACCTGGACACATCCACCCACTGCCACCGGAGTGGATGGAGCAGATGCTCCCAGGACAAAGCTGGGGTCATGGACCCCAAAGTGGGGGTCATCCCTGAGCTGGGGAATCCTTGATCCCATATTTGGGGGTCATCCCCGAGCTGGGGGATCCTTGATCCTATACTGGGGGTCATCCCTGAACTGGGGGATCCTTGATCCCATATTGGAGGTCATCCCTGAACTGGGGGATCCTTGATCCCATATTGGGGGTCATCCCAGAGTTGGGGAATTTTTGATCCCATACTGGGGCTCATACCTGAGTTGAGGGATCCTTGATCCCCTATTGGGGGTCATCCTCAAGCTGGGGAATCCTTGATCCCCTATTTGGGGGTCATCCCCGAGCTGGGGGATCCCAGTGGAACTTTCAGAGCCAGCTCTCCAACAGCTGAGGCCGATTTGGGAAGTGGAACAGCTCAAAGCTGTTGACACACACACACACACGAGAACCTTTTGAAAGGTCACAGAGACTGAGCTGGGCCACAGCAGCCCCAAACAGGCTCGAACTCCCCCTCCCCAAAATCCCCAAGGCCACGCTCTGGTGTGTGTGACCTCAGGTTGGGGGTAGGCTCTGCTCCCAAGGGACAGGACAGGAGGGAAGAGCCTCAAGTTTTGCCAGGGGAGTTTCAGGAATTTCCGAATTCATCAGGAGGGATTTCTTCTGTGGAAATGGTGGTCAGACATTGGAAGAGCTGCTCAAGGAGGTGGAACCCCCACCCCTGGAAGGGATCCATGCCAGCTCAGGCCTGCCTGGGTTCTGTTTCCAAGCGAAATGCCCACCGTGTTTGGATGCTCTGGACCCAGGAGGCCACAGCAGGAGCACCCCTGGGCCCAGCCCAGCCCTTTGTTGCCCCCACACGAATTGGCTGCTCCACGGGACGGGAGCGCCAACAGACAGGGAGACGTTTCCTCTGGGCTCCTGCTTGAAACCGACGGCTACGGCAAACCGAGGGCCTTGATTCAGGGCCAGGAGGGAGAAAAGGGCCACAGCCACGGGGCAAAGTGCTGGCCAACACCCAGGAGGAGGGTGGGATCAAAGGATACGTGTGAGGCAGTGCCTGGTCATCGGCAGGGACGGGTTGGAGCACCGGACATCATCAACGAAGGCCAAGCAGCGCTGGCTGGAGCGGGTGGTGTGAGCCTGAAATCACGGGATGGTTTGGGTTGGGAGAGACCTTAAAGCTCCTTAAGCTCCTGCTCCCACAGGCAAGGACACTTTCCACTGTCCCATGTTGCTCTAAGCCACATCTGACCTGGCCTTGGGCACTTCCAGGGATGGGGCAGCCACAGCTGCTCTGGGAAATCCATTCCAGGGCCTCCCCACCCTCACAGGGAGGAATTTGTTCCCAATATCCCATCTAAACCTCTCATCTCTTAGTTTAAAACCATTCCCTCCCTTCCTGTCACTGCCTGTCTGTTTAAAACTCCCTCTCCCCCTTTTTATTAAACCTCTTTCAGGCACTGGAATGGACTCACTGAGACCCAGGAGCTCCCACAGACCCCAGAGCTCCCAAAAACCTGAGAGCCTTAAAAATCCATGAGTTTCCAAAAGCCAAGAGCTCCTACAGACCCAGGAGCTCCCAAAAATCCTCAAGCTTCTAAATACCCTGAGCCCTCTTTTCTCCAGGATGAGCCCTCCCAGCTCCTTTATCCCTCAGAATGAGGAGATCTTTTTTTCAGACCTTTCTTGTGCTCCAGTCCCTTTGCCAGCTCCATCCCCTTCTCTGGATCTGACCCTCAAACTGACCCTAGCATTCAAGGTGTGGACACCAAGAGCTCCCAGAGACCTTAGAGCTCTTGCAGACACAGGAGATCCCACAAACCTCAACAAACCCAAAAGCTTCTCCAAACCCAGGAGGGTGGCAGCTTGGGATGTCCTTGCAGGAAGAACAGGAGCTCCCACAGTCCAAAGAGCTCTTGCAGACACAGGAGCTCCCACAGATCCAGAAGCTCCCACAGACCCAAGAGCTCCCACAACAAACCCAGGAGCCTCTCCAAACCCAGGAGGGTGGCAGCTTGGGCTGTCCTTGCAGGAAGGACAGGAGCTCCCGCAGACTGAAGAGCTCTTGCAGACACAGGAGCCACCACAAACCCAGAAGCTCCCACAGACCCAAGAACTCTTGCAGACACAGGAGCCACCACAGATCCAGAAGCTCCCACAGACCCAAGAGCTCCCTCAACACCCCCAGGAGCCTCTCCAAACCCAGGAGGGTGGCAGCCTCGCAGGAAGGGCATTACACGAGGCAATCTGCCAGGGTCTGGGGTCACTCCCAGAAAGACAGGAGAGGAGAGGCCCATCCAGGACGTCCCCACGGACCTGCTGGGCCGCGCCGTCGGTGGCCAGGACCCTGCGCTCGCGGAGCTGCCGGTGCAGCAGAGCCTCCACCCCGTAGCGCTGCCGGTAGCGCCGGAGGCACTTGAGCCTCTTCAGGTTCTCCCTCTCCTTGGCCATCAGCCCCTCTGGCCCCGTCAGGAGGCTGCTCCCTGCAGGAATAAAGGAAGAGTCAGGAATCTGCCCGGTTTTTTCGGCAGATCGGCCACGGAGGGCTTTGGGCGACGCCTGGCGGTGCAGGTTCCATCCCAAAATTTGTCCTGACCTCTCTCCTCAAGCACCAGGAGCTCCTGGGCCCACAGAGTATTTTTAAAACCTCCTTTAAAAATAATTCGGCCGCTCCCTCGCGTTGTGATTTCAGCAGCAGAATGGAAACTTGTCAAATTCCAGGTCACTCCTGTGCGAGTTCTGGAAGCTTCCCGCCAGCATTCCTGGTGTAATTACAGGGCAACGCTCAGGATCTGCTTTTCTCTGCCTCGTTTGCTAAAAAGAGTTCTGCAAAATTGGTACGTACCAAACTCCTGGTTATTTTTACTCGAGCCTGAGCTGAATTATGGCGTTTTCCAGGATGAGCTATTAAAGGGTGATGCTGGGAAAAAAAAGAGCCCTTCGCTCTGCAATGCTTGGGATCAGTTACACAACTGGGTTTTGCCTCTGTTGAACTGGGAATTCCTGCTCCCAAGAGCATTCTCTGCACACAGAGAATGCCAGCAGAGGCAGAGGGAAAGCTGCATCCCTGCTAAGGAGGAATATGCCAGCACAGCAGCGCTGGTGTTAGTGGAAGCAGCTCCTGTCCACACACCAAAGGCCTTATGGACGAATATTTTTGTTCGTGAAAGGAAAAAACAGGAAATCCCAGTACAAAATAAGCACTTTTGTCTCAGAATTAACATTATAGCTCATTTCCTGCCAACGCTGCAAGCTCTGAAGAGCAAAGAAATGCACGAGCTTTGGAACTGCAGTGATACGGATCTCTGGGCACAGGACCAGCACAGAATCATGGAATCACTCGGGCTGGAAGAGCTCTCCAGGATCAGAGTCCAGCCTGGGACTGATCCCCACCCTGCCAACCACACCAGAGCACTGAGTGCAATGTCCAGTTGGGGACTGGGACTCCACCACCTCCCTGGGCAGTGCCTGACCACCTTTTCCACACAGAAATCCTCTCGATGCCCACCCCGAACTTCCCCTGGCACAGTCTGAGGCCGTTTCCTCTTGTCTCATTGTTCTGTGGGAGCAAATCCTGACCCCCCACCTGGCTGCACCCTCCTGTCAGAGAGCTGCAGAGAGCGAGATGGTCCCACCTGAGCTCCCTTTTCTCCAGTCTCAGCCCCTCCCCAGCTCCCTCAGCTCTCCAGACCCTTCTCCTCGTGCTCCAGCCCCTCGACGAAACGCTGAGTGCGGAACCCTGCCCCGAAATCTGCCTCTAGAAAGGCCCAAACCCTCCTTTTTTAGCAGATTTCTGTGCCCACCCTCAGGCAGGAGGTCTGGGCTCACCGATGGCCTCGTGCTCTCCCTTCCTGCTGTGCAGGAACCGGCGCTTCTTCTCCTTCAGCAGGTGCTGGAGCCGCTTGAACTGGTCGATGTAGAGGGACTGGAGGCGGATCAGCTTCTCCCTCATGATCAGAGCCACCTCCTCGGCTGTGTACACCCCAGCGTGCCTGGAAAAGCCAGGGAACAGGGTCTGCTGGGGGGTCCCTGGAGACTGATCCCCCCCAAAGGGTGTGGGGGTCCCTCAGGGCTGATCCCTGAAGGGTCTGGGGCTGCTGAAGAGTCTGGGGGTCCCTCAGGGATGAACCCTGAAGGGTCTGGGGCTGCTGAAGAGTCTGGGGGTCCCTCAGGGATGAACCCTGAAGGGTCTGGGGTTGCTGAAGAGTCTGGGAGTCCTTCAGGGATGAGCCCCCAAAGGGTGTGGAGGTCCCTCAGGGCTATTCTCCAAAGGATGTGGGGGGTCTCTCAAGATTGAACCCCCAAAGGTTGGGGGAAGTCTCTCAGGGTTATTCTTCCAAAGGGTTTGGGGGTACCTCAGGGCTGATCCCCCAAAGGATTTGGGTGACCCTCAAGGCTTGATTCTCTGAATCTGTGGGGCTCTCTCAAGATTTTTATTATTTTTTTTTAATTATTATTATTACATGGGTGTGCCTCTGGGCTGTTCCCCCCCACAAACAACACTGCTGTTATTGGGGACACTCTGGGTGACACAAGTGATGAGCTGAAATACTCCATTTCAGGGTTTTTTTTAAGACATAGGATCACCCAGAGAAGCTGCTGAGAGATCCACTCCACTCTGCAAGAGGATGAGCAGCAAGTGCTGCCCAGAAAACCCCAGCTCCAGGAGCCGAGTGTATCCACAGCCAACAAACCACGTGGGCACAAATCCATGGAAAACCATTGATATTGTCACGTTTTTGACACAACCACTGTCCCCTGAGCCACGGTGAGCCCGGAGCATGGAGCATGTGTGTACAGGCAGCAGGCACCGTGGAATCCCAGAACTCCAGAGGCTGATTGAGTCCAACCTGTGCCTGACCCCCATCGGAGCCCTGAGCGCCACATCCCGTCATTCCTTGGGCCTCCAGGGATGGGGAATCCACCTCCTTCCTGGGCAGTTCCAATGCCTGCCAAGTCTTTCCATGAAGGAATTCCAACCTGAACCTCACCTGGCACAGACTGAGGCTGTTTCCCCTCGTCCTGTCCCTTTTCATGGGAGCAGAGCCTGACCCCCACCCGGCTGCAGCCTCCTGTCAGGGACTTTTGGAGAGCCAGATCCCCTCCCAAGCCTTTTTTCCAGGCTGAGCCCCCCCAAAATATAAATTTAACCACTTCCCCAACCTACTTGAGGGGATCCTCCTGGTCGCTGTCGATGCTGTCAGCTTCACTGTCAGGGTCCCCACGCCACGTCTGCTCCACGGTGACAGGGTCCTGCTCGCAGTCACTCCAGCTGTCCTCGTCTGCAAGACACAGCAGCGGAGTCACAGGACGCTGTCCCACATGCCAGGACAGCCAGGGACACCCTGGAGCTTGGCCCCATGCAGCTGAGCAGGCCCTGCCTCGTGCCAAGAGGGAATTCTCCACCCCAAAACTCCGAGGGAGGGACACGGAGCAGGAAACAGGAAACCTCCCACCTTGGGGCAGCCAGGACACACTGGGAATGATGCTGGAGCCCTGCCAGGAACCACAGAATTCCAGAACACACTGGGAATGATGCTGGAGCCCTGCCAGGAACCACAGAATTCCAGGACACACTGGGAATGATGCTGGAGCCGTGCCAGGAACCACAGAATTCCAGGACACACTGGGAATGATGCTGGAGCCCTGCCAGGAACCACAGAATTCCAGGACACACTGGGAATGATGCTGGAGCCCTGCCAGGAACCACAGAATTCCAGGACACACTGGGAATGATGCTGGAGCCCTGCCAGGAACCACAGAATTCCAGGACACACTGGGAATGATGCTGGAGCCCTGCCAGGAACCCCAGAAATCCAGAACACACTGGGAATGATGCTGGAGCCCTGCCAGGAATCACAGAATTCCAGGACACACTGGGAATGATGCTGGAGCCCTGCCAGGAACCACAGAATTCCAGGACACACTGGGAATGATGCTGGAGCCGTGACAGGAATCACAGAATTCCAGGACACACTGGGAATGATGCTGGAGCCCTGCCAGGAACCACAGAATTCCAGGACACACTGGGAATGATGCTGGAGCCCTGCCAGGAACCACAGAATTCCAGGACACACTGGGAATGATGCTGGAGCCCTGCCAGGAACCACAGAATTCCAGGACACACTGGGAATGATGTTTCAGCCCTCCCACGAACCAAAGAATTCCAGAACACACTGGGAATGATGCTCCAGCCCTCCCACGAACCAAAGAATTCCAGGACACAGTGGGAATGATGCTCCAGCCATCCCAGGAAGCAGAGAATTCCAGTGCTATAATTTCCTGCTAAATCCCAACGAATTACTGTCTCGAGGGCCTTCAATCCAGCCCCAGAGACACCAACAGCTGGCACCCGCAGAGGATTTGAAGGAAACGGAGGCTAAAAGCTCGAGGCAAGGGGTTCAGTGCTCACCCAGGATGCGGCTGGCCTCGCTGCGGCTGCTCTCGGCGCCCTGGCTGCCCAGCTCTGCCCGGGCATAGGAGCTCAGCTGGCACAGGAGGGTCTCGCCCACGGGCCCGGGGTTGGATTTCTTCACCTGAGCCTGGAGCGCCAGCGCGTTGCGCCGGGCGTGCTCCGCGCAGAACGAGGTGCTGCGGGACAAAGCAGGGGTTCAGAACGTGGAGAAATTCAGGTAGAGGAAGCTAAAAGCTGATCTGAGCCCCCCTCCCCAGCCTGACCCTGCTTGGTCTCCAAGCTGCTGCTGCTGGAATCCCTCCTCCATCAGCAAACTCCATCTATTGTATCTGCAGGGGCTCTCGTGGCAGGGAGGAATGATGGATCTGACTCCATGTCCTCAGAAGATAATTTATTATTTTATAATATTATATAAAGAATACTATACTATACAAAAAAAACCCTGAAAATATACTGAATGCTAAAAAGATAATAATGAAAGCTTGTGACTCTTTGCTGATTATTATTTTATAATATTATATTATATAAAGAATACTGTACTATACTAAAAAAACCCAGAAAATATACTGAATGCTAAAAAGATAATAATGAAAGCATGTGATTCTTTGCTGATTATTTTATAATATTATATTATATAAAGAATACTGTACTATACTAAAAAAAATAAAAACTGAAAATATAATGAATGCTAAAAAGAGAATAATGAAAGCTTGTGACTCTTTGCTGATTATTTTATAATATTATATTATATAAAGAATACTATACTATACAAAAAAACCCCTGAAAATATACAGAATGCTAAAAAGATAATAATGAAAGCTTGTGACTCTTTGCTGATTATTATTTTATAATATTATATTATATAAAGAATACTGTACTATACTAAAAAAAACCTGAAAATATACTGAATGCTAAAAAGATAATAATGAAAGCTTGTGACTCTTTGCTGATTATTTTATAATATTATATTATATAAAGAATACTGTACTATACTAAAAAATAAAAGCTGAAAATATACTGAATGCTAAAAAGATAATAATGAAAGCTTGTGACTCTTTGCTGATTATTATTTTATAATATTATATTATATAAAGAATACTATACTATACTAAAAAAACCTGAAAATATACTGAATGCTAAAAAGATAATAATGAAAGCTTGTGATTCTTTGCTGATTATTTTATAATATTATATTATATGAAGAATACTGTACTATACTAAAAAAACCCAGAAAATATACTGAATGCTAAAAAGATAATAATGAAAACTTGGGACTTTTGCAGAGTCCTGACACAGCTTGGCACTGATTGGCCAAAGAGTGGAAACAACACTGAAACAATCTCCAACACGTTCCAGAGGAGCAAAACAGAGGAGAAGCAAATGACACAAGAATTGTTTTCCTTATCTCTGAGGCTCCTCAGCTTCCCAGGAGAAAAATCCTGAGCAAAGGGATTTTTTCCAGAGAATGTGAATGCCACAGGTATCCAAGCTTTCAGAGCTCAGCAACCTCAGGGCACCCAAACACTGAGGGGACACCGAGGGGACACCTGGCTCACAGCAGCAGCTCCCGGGCATCCTGCTGCTCTGCTTTTGCCTCGATGCACTCCTGAGGCTCTGAGCTGCCTTGGTTTTAAATGCACGATGCCACAATAAGCTGGGGATTAAAATCTTCATGTTTTCCTCGTGCCAGACCAAATGGGGGTGGGGGTGGGAGGGGAAATCCTCTTTTTAAGAGGCCACTCTTAAAGAGCACAGCCATTCCCAAGGAGCAGCCACCAACCCTGGGACAGCTCCCAAACCTTCCACATTCCTGCATTTGCAGACCCCCCAGCATGCTCTGGATTGCTTGGGAATGTCAAGATCATCCACTTCCACCCCTGCCATGGGCACGGACACCTTCCACTATCCCAGCTGGCTCCGAGCCCTGTCCAACCTGGTCTTGGACACTCCCAGGGATCCAGGAGCAGCCCCAGCTTCTCTGGGAAATCCATTCCAGGGCCTCCCCAGCCTCACAGGGAGAAATTTGTGCCAAATATCCCCCCTAACCCTGCCCTGTGGCACTGGAAGCCATTCCCCCTTGTCCTGGCACTCCTCCCCTTGTAAATAAGTCTCTCCAGCACCCTGCAGCTCCTTCAGGCACTTTGAGGCCACCATTAGGTCACCTCTGAGCTTCTCTTCTCCAGAACAATCCCAATTCTCTCAGCTTTTCCTTCTAAGAGATCTGCTCCATCCCTCTGCTCGTCTCTGGACTCACTCCGTGTTTTCCCTGAGCTGGGGCAGCTCTGGCTGCAGCTCTGGATGCAGCTCTGGATACAGGTTTCACCCGGGCAGGGCAGAAGGGCACAGGGAACAAGCCCTGGCACCTGGAATCCCTCACAGGGAGCTGCTGCAGGTGCAGCCTGGCAGTGCTGAGAGCCCACCCACCACTGTGGGAATGTCACCTCTGGCACCAGCAGCAGGGAGCAAAAAGAGCTCTCAGTTAAAGCCAGCGAGGTGGGTGAGGTTTTGAGCTCTTCTGCTCCTAAATGTTCTCACTGGACTCTGCCTGCCCCACATTTTATGGGACCAGGGTGGAGACAACCACCCATCATCCCAGTCAACCCTGGAAGCAATTCCTGTCAGGAATGTGTGCTCTATCATCCACCCCCTGAGCATTTTAAAGGCCTCAGGGAAGCAGCAGAGCAGCAGCACGAGCAGGCCAAAGCTGCAGAGGGATGTGAGCAGCACGAGCAGGCCAAAGCTGCAGAGGGATGTGAGCTGGGGATTATCCCCTGGCACGGGATGTGCTGGGATGAGGGAGGGACTGCACACACGGAGCCAGCGCAGGGCCTGGAGCACTGCAGCCACCTTCTGCTGGGTCAGGGCACAGCCCGCAGTCCCCAGATAACTCCATGGAGTCTCTCTCCAGCTTAAAAACTTATTGGGAAAAGGGAGATGCTTGTCAGAGGTAACCCAAACGCAGCAGCTGAAAGAGAAGAATCGTGGAATATCCTGAAAGGGACCCACAAGGATCATCAAGTGCAACTCCTGGCCTTAATTAGGACATCCCAAATTGCCACCATGCTCCTGGGTGGAACACTCGTTATCCAAACACTCCTTGGGCTCTGGCAGGGCTGTGAAGGTCACCACTGCCCTGAGGAGCTGCTCAAGTGCTCAACTGGGGGAAGAACCTTTTCCCAAAACCGAGTCTAAATCTCCCCTGACACAACTCCAACCATTCCTTTAAAAGGGAAGACAAAGAGAAAAACCTCCCCCTGCCTGTTTTAATTCCAGGGAGTCTGGAAGTGGAAAACCAGGAGGAAGAGCAACTCACCCATCCTTCTTCTCAGGTTTGGGAGCAGCATTGGGACAACGCTTCCCGTTCTTCGCGGACACGTAGCTGCACTGCTTGAAGGGAGCGTTCCTGTCCTCGAGGATGTGCTTGATGCAGAATTCCTGTCCCTCCAGGCGGGGCTGGGAGCAGGGCCGGGGGGCGAAGGAGCAGGCCAGGGGCTCCTGAGGCCTCGGCACCGGGGTCAGGCGGCCCCGGCTGGTGGGCAAGACGTGAATGCGGATCCTGTTCATGCCGACGCTGCAGGAGGGAGGCAGAGCGAGGGAAGGGAGTGGAGTAAAACGCCGACACATTGAAAAGTAGCAGCGGGGAAGAATTTGAATCAAAGTCTGACCCCTTCAGCAGAACACGAAGCTGCTCCTATGGAGGTCATTTCCAGTAATGCTGGAGGGGACTTTAAGCCCTGCAGGAATCTTGGGGGGATCCTCTTCTCCCGTGCACCCCCAGGGCATCTCCTCGGTGCTCCCAGTGCCCATCGCTGCCTCTGTCCCGGGGTATCCCGGTGACTCGTCCTGCCCCGCTGCCTGTGTCCATGCACGCCTCGTACCGGGGCATCCCCGCTGCCCACCCCGCCCCAAGCACGGTCTGTCCCGGGCTTTTCTGGTGCTCAGCCCGGTCTATTCCCGCCTCTGGGCTGGTGTCCCCCAGGGCGCATCCTGGTCTATCCCAGGGTTTATGCCGGTGCCAACCCTGATCTATCCTGATCCATCCCAGCCTCTATCCCAGTATATCCCGGTCTCTCTCCCGGTGCCCATCCGGATCTATCCCCCTCTCTATCCCGGTATATCCCGGTACATCCCAGTCTCTCTCCCGGTGTCCATACTGATCCATCCCCGCCTCTATCCCGGTCTATCCCGGTACATCCCAGTCTCTCTCCCGGTGTCCATACTGATCCATCCCCGCCTCTATCCCGGTCTATCCCAGTCTCTCTCCCGGTGCGCATCCGGATCTAATCCGGTCCATCCCAGCTTCTCTCCCGGTGCCCAGCCTGATCTGTCCCAGTCCATCCCAGCCTCTCTCCCGGTGCCCATCCTGATCTATCCCGGTCCATCCCAGCCTCTCTCCCGGTGCCCATCCGGATCTATCCCGGCCTCTATCCCGGTATATCCCGGTCCATCCCAGCCTCTCTCCCGGTGCCCATCCGGATCTATCCCGGCCTCTATCCCGGTATATCCCGGTCCATCCCAGCCTCTCTCCCGGTGCCCGTCCCGGTCCATCCCGGCGCTCTCCCGCCCGCGCACGTGCTCTGCCGCCGCGCTCCCGCGCATGCGCCCTCCCGCCGCCCAGGCTCCGCCATTTTGTCCGCGGGCGGCGGGCGTGAGGGGCACCCCTGAGGGGCGCTCAGGAAGCGCTACCGGAGCGGAGAGAGAGAGGAAACCCGCACCCGGGACGGTGCAGGACGGAGGCGCCCTGGAGAAGAGCTCGGGGGCCGCGCTGAGGGGCACAACGAGCCCCATTGCGAGCAGGAGGCGCCGCCGCCATCTTACCTCTCTGCCGCCGCGGCCTCCGCGCTGCCGCGCCGTGCACCCGCCCCACCTCCTCACTGGCCCGCCCGCTCGCCAATCAGCGGCGAGCACGGGGGCGTTCTCGCGCGTGATTGGCCCAGCTCGCGGTCACTCAGGCGGGGAGCGACCACGCCTTCCTAGGGTCACGTGGGGGCGGCGCGGCGGGAACGCGACACGTGGGTGCGGCGGGAGCGGGGCGGGGGGCCCGGGACGGGACCGGGGGGACAGGGGGTCCCGGGACAGGACCGGGGCGGATCCCGGGCCAGGACCTGGGGGAGAGGGGGTCCCGAGCCTGGACACCGCGGGGGCGGGGGTCCCGGGCCAGGACACCGCGGGGGAGGGGGTCCCGGGACAGGACACCGCGGGGGAGGGGTGTTCCCGGGACAGGGCACCGGGGCGGATCCTGGGCAAGAGGGGTTCCCGGGCCAGGACACCGGCCCCAAAACCGTGGAGGAAGAGGGGGAACGAGCGTGTTTTGGCTCCGGGTCAGGAGATGCTCGCGGCAGGCCCGTCTTGGTCCCAGAGCACCACCCTGGGCCCCCCCGGCATCATTCATTCCCCTCCCGGTTTACCGAGCCGGTCACGCACCGACACTGCTCCCCACCGGGAACGGCAGAGCCTCGACATCCCGGGGGGAGCGGCCTCCAAGAGGGGCTCCAAAAGAGGGAAGGGAAGGAAGGGATGGGCCTTGCCCAGAGCCTGAATTCTAAGAATTGGCCCCAAATCTGGACCAAATCGGTGCCCAAATCTTTGGAAGGGGTCTGGCTGCAGGAATTCCTCCTGAAAACAAGCTCGACATGGAACAAGAGTTTCCCAAAAATCATCCAGAGACCACCCATTTATTGAAGGTCAGAAAAGTCAAGTCTAAAAAAGAAAGGAAATCGGGCTTTCCCAAATATTCAACCCAAACCCTGGCAGGTCCCCTGGCCCTGGGCTGAGGTTCCAGGAGGAGCTGCTTCCAGCTCAGCTGGGAACAGCCACGTGCCAATCGATTCCCTGAAGAGCTGCCCCGGGCAGGGTGCCTACAGGACCAGCCTGGCACTTTCTCATCCCAGATCCCACTGGGAACCCTGCCCCCCGGGGGTTTCCAGCGGAAATCCAGGGATGTGCAGGAAGGGAGCGAGGGATGGAGACAGGATCTCGAACCAGAACAGGTGCAAGGGCGAGGAAATGCAACCTACGGGAGGGAAAACAGCTCCCATCACCCGGGATTCCCTCGGCCCCCCACATCCCTCCATCCCCCAAAAACTTCACACCAATGCCTCAACTGGAACCTCCCCAAAAGTCCCCCTGGGCTCTGCCACAGCCCCTCGAAATTAAAAGGAACCAAACCACTGAGATATAAGTTAATGCTTAAATTATTTGTAAAACATCTTAAATTTTCTGTGACATATTTTAAATATCCCCCATGTTCCCCAGATGGGGGTCAAAGCCCAACACTAACTGGGAGCCTATGGGGGAAAGGGAGGAATAGAGAAAGGGTTCCTTATCCTTTCACAGCTTTAACAACTAAATATCAATAATAAAAGTTATATTATAATAAAATAAGTTCTTCGTGAGGCAGTGGAGATCAAAAAGCCCTTAGAAAAGCCCCGCAGGTTTGGGCTCGGGCTCTGGACTCAGTAGTAAAAAGGGGGTTGGTTATTTGGGGAGGGGAGGCAGCGGAGGGGGCGGTTCCGAGGGCAGGGGGGGCGGTCGGGGCTTGTCCGTGTTGGTGGCAGCTCTGGAGCTGCTGGAAGCCCGGGGGTTCAGGAGCTCGTACGAGTGGAATTCGAAGGCGGGGGGCTGGGTGGGCTGCATGCCCTGAGCGCTCAGCAGCGAGTGCAGCATGTTCACCGTGTCCTGATAGTCACTGGCCTGGCTGACGTTGTGCCCGTTGGCCCCCGAAGGCCCCTTGTCCGATTTGTGGGCGCCCCGGGCTTTGCTGGGCTGGGATAAATCCGAGCCGTGCCCGGGCAGATGGGCAGCCCCGGGAAGGTGGGCGTACGGGAACGGCACTCCGGGCCCTTTGGAGACTTTGCCCACCTTGGGCTGGTGCTCGTGGGGCATGGCCGGGGGCTCCTCGGGCACGGGTCTTTTGCGGGTGGGGGCGAGAGGCCCGTAGCCCTTGTGGGGGGTGGCGGCGGCGCCGGCTTGGGCGCCGTGTTTGGAGTCCCCCGGGCGCTTGGCCGCGGTGCTGGGGCCGGCGCCGAGCTGGGCGTGCAAGTGTTTGTGCGAGTGGTGGTTGTGGTGGTGGTGGTGGTGGTTGGACGAGTGGCCCTTGTGCTTCTCTTTGTACTCCCGGCTCTTCCCGCTGCCGCTCTCGTCCGCGGAGCCGTGCCTGTCTCCGGGACCCGGCACCTTAATCCGCATCTTGATGTCCTCCTGCTTGGAGGGGATCGGCCTCTCCCCGCCTCCCCCAACCGCCGGGATCCTCATCTTGAGAGCTTTGTCCCCCTTGTCGGCGCCGGGTGGGCGCTCGGGGTTCTCCTGCCCCGCGCCGGGGATTTTCAGGACGATCGGGGAGGGGTTGCTGTCCTGCTGCCCTTCCCTCTCCCGCTGCTGCTGCACCAGGAGGTTCTGCGCGGCGTAGGCGTACTGGGAGCGCACGTTGGCTTCCATGTTTTCCAGCTGCCGCTTCTGCGCCGCCAGCTCCTCGGCGTGCTTGGCCCGGTATTCCTTGAGGGACACCTTGGCCGAGGGCGCGTTCTTGGTGCTCTGCTTGGGGTAGGCAGCAGCATCCTGCGGCGGGTGCTCGGAGGCTGACGTGCCCTCGCTAGTCCTGTGGATGTCCAGCTTGGCCGGGGGGTGCCAGTGATCCGCCTGGGACGGATCCGCGGCGCTCGGCTCCCCGGGGGACTCGGTGGCGGCCGGGAGCGCCGGCCCCGCTCCTGCGGCGGTGGAGGATGTAGACATGCTCATGAGGCCAGCGATGTTCATGTCCGAGCTGTTGTTCCTGGAGATCATGTTGAGGATTGTCTGCTCCGACAGGCTCTCGTCATCGCCGTGGTCGTCGGTTTTGGATTTCCTGGCTGCTTGAGAGGCCTGGAATGAAACAAATCGGCGGGGTTTACTTGGTGTAATCCAAGCAGCTCACCAGGACAGTGCAAGGTCTTCTTTACAGACAGATCCGCCCTGCTCCCATCCCTCCTTTTGGGAAAATTCCCAACCCCTGGAAGCAGGGCTGCTAATGCAGCTTGGAAAACCAAAGTTCTGTACAAGGTAATTCACAACAGATAAACTCGAGCACCACAGGCACCACACACAGAATCCCAATTCCACACACAACTCCCTCCCTTGCTGTCCTGCACTGTGATTCCCGAAGGATTCACAGCCTGTGTCCAAGGTTCTTACCCGCCAGTTCCGGATCCGTTTCAGTCGGCTGGGAGTTTTCTCAAGGATTTGCAGGAATTCGTGAGTCAGTTCTGCAGAGGAGACACAAACCCGAGCAGGAGGGTCAGAACAGCTCCAGTCCAGCAGGACAGCCCCCTCATCTGACAGATGGAGCTACTGGTGGGATGGAGCTGCGCCAGGAGGGACATTCTGACAACTGGAATCACTGACCCATTCAAACTCATTTCTCTGTGGTGCTACAGAAGCTGCTGCTGCCCTGGAAAAGCTCAGCAAGCCCTGAACTCCTGGAGCCCGTGAGGTGGTGTTGGAACATCAGACCCAGGACCAGCGATGCCAAAATCATTTTAAGAGCCCTTTTTGCAAGGGAAAAAAAAAAAAACCTCGCTCCCAAACTTACCATCTAAGAGCTCCAGAGTTACAGTGCCATCAACGTATTCCCACCAGTGCTTGCCGTCCGTGGAGACTGGGATCTCCCAGTTGGACCACTTACAGGCCAGGTGGATACAGACGCAGGCCACAACGGGCGGGGTGTACTGCAGGCTGAAGGTGGTCAGGTGCAGGCTGACGTCACCGGGAGAGAAAACAAAAAGCCATCAACTCCCACGCCTGAGCTGCAGATCCACGCGGGACACAGGGGGGAACGTGGCCCTCTGGACCACCCCAGAACGACCCTCAGGCACAGCCAGCTCCATCCTGCTCCAGCACGGCGGGGTTTCGCTCGTTGGGGCCTGCTTTGCTACGGGGAATTTGGGTTCTCCTTCTCCACCAGTTTTTGTTCGTGGTTTTTTATAAGAGCTTCATTTGGGAGCTTCTCTTGAGAGGGAAAGTCACTGGGGATCTGCCAGCCCCACCTGTGCTCTGGAGAGAAACTCATCCTTGTTTTGCTACAGGAAATTTGGGATCTCCTCCAAAGGAAGAAAATCAGTGCTGAGGTCACCCGCCAGCCTCTGCTCTGAGGAGAAACTCATCCTTGTTTTGCTACAGGAAATTTGGGATCTCCTCCACAATTTTTTCCCTGTTTATCCCTCTTTTGATGCAGGAAATTTGGGATTCCCCTCCAAGGGGGAAAAGTCACTGGGGACCAGCCCCACCTCTGCTCATGAAGAGAAATTTGTCTGTTTTTTTGCTACAGGAAAGTTGGGATTTTCTCCATCTCTGTTCATTCTTGGTTGGCTACAGAAAAATTTGGGATCTCCTCCACCAGTTTCCTTGTTCATCCCTGTTTTGCTACAGAAAAATTGGCATCTCCAAGGACAAAAAAATCAGTCCTGGGGTCACCTGCCAGCCCCACCTTGCTCTGGGGAGAAACTTCCAAGCATGGAAGATGGCATCCAAGGAGCAACCCTGCCTTTTTCAGCTTTAGGAAGGGTCTGGTCCTTCCCAAAGGGTTTTTGGGAATACACTTTATGCTGAAGAGAACCTGAGCAAGGTGATCTATAAAATATTTTCATTAATAAATTGATTTTCCACGCAGCTATGAGTGCTGGGAGGTGTGGGCAGCACCAGGAGAACTACAAGGATCCTGCAGCAACACCAGAGCTTAAAAAAACCACAGAAGCCAAGTCTTGAGTGTGGGATTTGCCCACTCCTGAATTTTTGGGAATTCTGCCACCGAGCCCCCACACGGCACCATCTCCTCACCACCTTTTGCATCAGTGAAAAGTGGAGAGGCTGAAGTTTGGCATCTACAACGAAAAATCCCCAAGCTTCACGGAGACTGGGTTTATCCAGAGAAGTCAAAAGCCAGGAAATTCAGAGAGAGAACAAACTCAAAAAAACAAAGAGCCTCAACCCTGCCCCGTAACAATGCCAGAATGAAACCGATGGGAACACAAGGATAAATCCAGTTCATCCCAGAACTGGCTCTCTCAGGCAAAACCAATGCTCTTCTTCACACTTTCTGCCTGGATTTCCCTCAATTACAGCCTTAACTCCTAATCCCGTGGCTTTGAGATTCTGGCTGCAGGGATAAAGCAGGTTTCAGGGCTGTGTTTACCCAAACATCAGCAGCAGCACGGCCGGAAATCCACAGGGTGCCCTTTGGAGCCCAAAACACCCTCAACAAACAGGGAAGGTGAGCAGGGAACCCTTCCCGGGTGGAAAAGGGAAACCACGTGCCCCAGACAGAGCTTGGAGGCATCTCCAGCTCTGCAGCTTCACCTGTGTTGGCACCTAAACCACTTTTCCCTCAGTAATATCCCAAAAACTCGGTGATTTTCTCCGTTCCAAACGTGAGCTCCACGATTTGTCTGGAGCTGATAATGCAGGAAAGGCAATTTCGAAATAATCCCAACAAAAGTGCTGGCATCAGGCTGGCAGTGAAAATTCAGGGACAAAACGAAGCAGAGAAAGAATCTGGGGCTGATTTTCATTTCCAGGGAAAATTTAAGGACAAAACAAGCAGAACTAAGAACTTAGGGTTGATTTTTTTCTTTCCAGGGAAAATATAGGGACAAAACAACCCAAATGAAGAACCTGGGAGTGATTTTTTTCTTTCCAGGGAAAACTTAGGGGCAAAACAACCCATACAAAAAACTTGGGGGTTGATTTTTTTTTTTCATTTATGCCCCAAACCACCTTTTTTTTTGGGGGGTACAAAGCACATTCATGGACAATTTCCACAGCACCTTGAAAACTTTCCAACACCCAGGAATAAGCAAGAAAAAAATTATTTACTCATTTCCCTTCCATCTTTTTGATTTGTTTGAGCTTTTTTTTTTGCAAACTTTCACAACTAAATTGCTATTAAATAAGCAGTGAAGCTCCTGAGTATCCCGTCTGCCTTATTTTCCTGCTCATTTTACCCAACAGCTGGCAGGAAAAATGAGCTGGAACTCTTTTTTAAGGCTCTTCCTGTGGGATTCCCAGCTGCTCCTAGGCTGAGCAATGCCTCTGGGGCCACAGGCAGCAGATAAATTATCAACCAATTATAGAATTATAAAATAATAACCTGTTTGTAGCCATGAAATAGGAGGTTTGTGCCAAGTCCTTGCTGGCTGCAAGAAAAAAAAAAAGAAAAAAAAAAAGAACAATGAGGGTGTTATTTGCATATTTTCATATTATTTTAGTGCAAGAACCGTGGGCCACCCACAGACTGAGCAGCAGGCCACAGCCACAAGGATTTTGGGACTGCTGCTCACTGAGAGCTTTGTGTGGTTCAGAAGAGCCTGAACCATCTAAAACTGCTTCTATTTTGAGAACCAGAGGGATGGATCAGCTCTCCCGGGAGGAAAAGCTGGGAGAATCGGGATTGTTCAGCCTGGAGAAGGCTCTGGGGTGAGCCTGTTGGGGCTTTTCAGGTTCCAAGAGTGCTGAAGTGGGACTCTGGATGGGATTTGGAGTGGCAGGACAAGGGGGAAAGGTTTTTCACTTGGAAAAGGTGAGAATAGGATGGGATATTGGGATGAAATCCCTCCCTGTGAGGGCGGGGAGGCCCTGATTGCCCAGAGAAGCTGTGGCTCCCCATCCCTCAAAGTGTTCAAGGGCAGGTTGGAACAACCTGGGCAAGTGGAAGTTGTCCTTGCCCTCCCAAGCCAAGCCAAGCCATTCCAGGGAAGCTCTGGAGCAATCCCAGCCCCATCTTTTCCTCCCAATCCCCTCTCACCTCGGACAAGCTGGGTGCACTTCACCACGTGGGTGTGAGGATGGTCAATGGTGATCTCAAACCCTGCAAGGACACAGACAAAGCACCATCAGAAGCAGCAGCACAGCTCTAAATCCGTGTTTTCCTGCACCCCTTCCCTCCTAGAGCCCTGCTTGGAGCCAGGCAGGAATAGAGGAGCCCATTTTTTTTTCCTGTATCCAGCAGCCTCAAGTCCTCCAGCTACAAACCCAGAAGGTCTGTGCTGCTGCCAGACCTCCCAGCTTCTGAAAGGCCTCACTGGAAACAAAACAACTCTTAAAGATTTTAAAAATAGCAGGACAAAGCCTCTTGAAGCAGCTGGGAGGAAGGCAAAGACAATGGCATCTGCTCCCAAGGAATTTCTCTCGCCCAAAAAGCTGAGAGGAAGCAGATTGTTTTCCCTTTGAATGGGCCTAAAGCATTGAGGACAACCGAGTTTAATCTTCACTCCCGCTTCCTCCTCACTTTGGGAATTCTGTTTGAAAGGGGGGAAAAAAAGAATTCCGATTGGTCCATGTGCACAGCAGATCTGCAGAATGTTCTGGGAGAACTGGGGTGTTCAAAAAGGCCCCCGGAGAACTGAGAGGCTGCAGAACTGGGCTTGGTTAGCCACAGGCTCGTGGCCCACGGCACCTCTGCCCCCACCGAAGGAGGGACACGGAGTCTGCTCTGAATCCAGGCAGGAATAACAAATCCCGCTCTTTTGGAGGGAAAAATCTACCTACAAGCTGCCTCTGAAACAGAACATTTGTTAGTGAACACAGCTTTTAACAGTACATTTGATAAAGAAACAGGGCACCAGCTCCACCAGCCACAGCCCTGCGTGGAGATTCCTACTTCCAAAACCACCCAGAAACTCTTCCTGCTCTGTTGACCTCTGGGGATTTTCCTCCATTTCATTATTTGATCAAAACATTCATTTCTAACCCATTTTTTAAGACATCTCTCAGTACAAACTGCTTCCTGCAACAGAACTGGAGCATTATGGCCTGGAATTGGATGGTCTTTTAAAGTCCCCTCAAACCCAAACCATTCCATCATTCTATAATTGAGCTGGAAAGCACAACCCAGCACAAGGAACGGTGTCCAAGCAGCACAAATCCTGATTTTTTTTTAAAGGAAAAAAAAACAAAACCAAAGTGACAAACCACACTTAAATCTCTCAGCATTGAGCCTGGCACGAGTTACACCTGAAAAATTGATGTTAAAAACAGGAGTCAGGCCCGAAAAACAGGGTTTGTTGTGTGCGCTCTGTGGAAGGGGTGAGGCTCTCCAGCCTGTGGAATTCTCCTGGCTCTGGGATTCGTGTGGCAGTCCGGCCGCTGCGAGGAACTTACCCAGGGTCTGTAGGATTATGCTCTCTAGAATGACCAGGTCTTGGGCTTGTTGCAGGTAAGCCTGGGGTTGAGAGGACAGGCAGGTTACTCACGGAGAGGCACTCGGATCAAGCCTGCACATTCCTAACACCCTTCTCTCTCCGGGGTAAAAACGGGAATCTCCCTGCACGAGGGGTGGGACTGGCACAGATTCCCTGCAAGTGTTCAAGGCCAGGCTGGATGGAGCTCAGAGCGAGCTGGGCTGCTGGAAAATGTCCCTGCCCACGGCAGCTGGGTGGAACGGGCTGGGATTTAAGGTCCTTCCAACCCAAAGCATCTGGAGACTTTAAGAAAAGAGGGATCAGAGTGTTTGGGGGGCCCTGGGTGCTGGTCCCCCACACGAGCAGTGCAGGAATCGCCTGCTTTTCCTTTATTTTTTTTAAATTTTCTGTAAGTTGCCCCTGCAAAAAGCTGTCCCTTCCAGCAGGACTCGCTGCTCAGCTCCAGGTGAAAGGGGCAGTCTGGAGAGACGAGGGATCAGCAAGGTTTTTAACCCACTGAGACGGGTGCTGGGACAAACTGCTCCCACCCTGGAGCTCCTCTGCAGCACTCCAGGGACGCTGGCACACCCGGAGCCAGGCGTGCAGCAGAGGAGAAAAGGCTTTGCAAAGAAAAGGGGGAAGCCCAAATCTCTCTGCAGCACCAGAGGATGGACGGAGAAGCTGCCCCCGAGCACCTCGGGAGGGTGGAGGAGCCACGAGATTCCGGACGCCATTCCCACTCCTCCAGCTCTCACAGCACGTGCCAGGGCTCCCTCCCCACACTCACCTCACTCTTGGTGTCCAGCAGAGGCTCCTGGGGGTGCAGACAGGCGTGTGCCACCTTGATGACGTGCTCCAGCTTCCGAGGCTGCTCCTCCACCTTGGCTGCCAGGAACAGAGCTGCTGGCACCACCGACTGCGGAGGAAAACGCTCGGGTTGCTTAAAAAAGCCACTAAATTCAAGATTAAAGCAAATAAACCGGGCGGATCCTTAATATTCCTGCAGGGAACAAAAGCTGTTCAAGTCTGGCCACCACCAGGAGGGACAAAAGGGTCCCTTCTCCCTTCCTAAACCTCCTCCCAAGGTGGGTTCCCCTCCTCAGGAGTGGATTTGGGGGTTCCCAGCGCCCCCCACCCCCAAAATCCCAGCACTTACATTCCTGTGGAACTGGGTGAAGGACTGCACCATGTAGAAGCGATGCATGTACACGATGGCCGTGTTGATGGTGAGCTGGGAGCTGGGAACGGGGTTAAGGAAAAGCACAGAGAGCCCCCAGACAGGCCCGGGGGAGCCACCGGAACAGACCCCACACGCCAACAGCACCGGGATGGGACAGGCTCTCCCTCACTCCCAGGGCAGGCCTTCCCTGCATCCCAGCACAGCTCTCCTCAATCCCAAAACGGGCTCAGCACTTCCCACAACCGAGCTGAGCCTTCCCAACACTCCAGGAGAGCCGTCCCTGCTCCCAAAATGGGGTCTCCTCCATCCCAAACAGGCTCAGCTCTCCCTGCTCCCCACACGGTCCTTCCTCACAACCTGGCACGGCTCTCCCTGCTCCCAAAATCCTTTCTGGGATTTCATTAGAGCTAAGATAGGCTCAGCTTTCCCGGGCACTTGTGGGCAGAGCCTTCCCAACACGCCTGTAGAGCTTTTCCCACTCCTCCAACCGGATTTCCTCAACCCCAAAACGGGCTCGGCTCTCCCCACTCCTAGGCCGGGCCTTCCCGACACACCAGCACAGCTTTCCCTGCTCCTGAAACGGGATTTCCGCGACCTCGGAACCGGCTGGGCTGTCCCTTCTCCTGCCCTGGCCGTGTCTTCCCTTCCCCGCATCCCGGCACCGCCTTCCCCACTGCCGAAAGCTCCTGGATCTCAAAACGGGCTCGGCGCACCCGGGGCCGGGCCTGCCGCTCCCTCCCGAGCACCCCGGCACAGCTCTCCCCCTCTCCCGGGCCGGCCAGGCCTGCCCAAGCCTCTCCAACACGCCAGCACAGCTTTCCCCGCGCCCGAGACGGGATCTCCCGAGCCAAAAACGGGAAAAGCGGCTCGGCCCGGCCCGAGAGCCGCCCGGGCCTTCCCGACACCCCAGCACCGACCTCCCCGAGCCGGGGCCGGGCTCTGCTCGATCCTCACAACACTCAGCTCTCCCCGCACTCGCTCCCAGCTCTCCCCTCACGCTCTCCCGGCTCTCCCCCGTCCCGGCCCTCCCCGCCCCGCCCCGCTCCCACCCGCGGCCTAGCGCGGCCTAGCGCGGCCGGATACACGTTGAGGCGCTGCCCCATGTCCTGCAGCAGGTTGGCCGCCTGCTGCCGGTACGAGAGCTCCTTGTCGGGGTCGAGGCCGGCGCGGCGGGATGGGCTCCGCTCCAGCTGCTCGCGGCTGAAGTACCAGCGCCGCCCGGGCCCGGCGCCGCCGCCGCCCGCCGAGGCCTCCATGGCGGCTCTGCGCCCGCGCGGGGGACGCGGCGTGCGCACGCAGCGCGGCGGCGTGATGACGTCAAGCGTCGGCTGGGCGGGCGCGGAGGGGGGGGGGAGCCGTTGGTGGCGCGAGCGTTCCAAAGCAGGGAGGGACGGTGATGGGGGGCGGGGACTGAGGGGGAGGCCACGCCCCCTGCGCGGACAGGCCCCGCCCCGCGCTCCCCCTCACGCCGTGAGGGGCTCCGGGCTCGGGGGGTCCCGCAACGCCCACGCACCTCGGGGCGCTCCCCGTGGCCCCGCCACCGGCTTCTCAGCTCCCCCCTTCTACGCACTGACACCCGAGGAGCCCCGGGATAGCGGTGTGGCACTCCAACCCGAGATTCCCCCCCCCCCCCCGCCTCACCGGGACCACCCTCCGGTATGTTTCTCCCCTTCCCCGGGACCCCGGAGCAGCGGGATCCCCCCAGCCCTCCAAGATCCGGTTTTACCGGGGTCCCGCAGCTCCAAGACGTTGTCTGTACTCCCCAACCGACTTTTCACTCCCTTTCCCTTACCGGGACACACACCTTCCCCCCCCCGCACCCCTCGCTGTGTCGCCCTCCGGGACCCCTCCTCACCGGGACCCCTCCTCACCGGCTCCCGGTGTTTTCTCCCCCCCCAGGGATCCCGGGCCCCCTCCCAACCGGCAGCCCCGTATGCCCCTCCGCCCCACAGGCCAGGCCACAGCTCGTATCCAAAGTGTTTTATATATAATTTATCTGTACACACGAAGGACAAAGTACCTCAGGTCTGCGCTGGGGTGAGGGGGCCAGTGTCCCCCCCCCCCCACTCCCCCCGGGCTGAGCCCCCCCCCACCCCAAAACTGCTTCAAAAAAAAAAAAAAAAGAAAAGAAAAGAAAAGAAAAAAAAAAGTCACTTCATTAGGTTTTTTTTGCATTTAAAAGGGGGAGGGTCTTTCCCCCCCCCCTCCCCGCCACAGCCCCCCCGGAGGGAGCTGGGACCCCCGGGGGGTGAGGGGGCTGCGGAGATGCTGGGCCTGCGCCTCCCCACCCCCGCAGGCGGCACTTCAATTTGGCACATGGAGGGGGCTGGGGACCCCCCCCGCCCCCAAAACCCCCTGCAGTCCCTTTTCTGGGGGGGTGGGGGGGGCCCATCTCCCCTCTTTGGCACATGGGGGGTTCAGCAAAGGGATGGGGGGTAACCATGACACCCCCCCCCCCAAAAAACACCCCGGTGCAGGGCTGGGAAACACCCCCTAAAACACCCGCGGAGGTGGGGGGGGCACAGGTTTACCTCCCCACACCCCCCAACCACCTCCTTGTGTCTATTTCTCCCTTTTTATTTTTAAATACGTGTATTTGGGGATTTTTCCTTTTTTTTTTTTTTTTTTTCGCCTGAGCTCGGCACAGGCTGGGGGAGTCCCCGGCGTGGGGGGACACCGTGGGGACCCCCCCTAACTACCCCCAGGGCCCGCATTGAGGAAGTAGGTGGTCATCTCCCCCTTGCCCTTGACCTTGACCAGCCCCCGGCACTCCAACACGTAGCCCTTGGCAGCCAGCACCTGGTACAGGTCTGTTGTCACCTGGAGGGAGGGGACACAGGAGTAAGGGGGGCACTTTTGGGGGTCTCTGGGCGTGTGTCCCGTGTCCCTCCCACCCCCCTGACTGACCTGGATGCGGTCGGGGACCCCGGTGCTGTCCATGCGACTCGAGACGTTGACGGTGTTGCCCCAAATGTCGTACTGGGGCTTGCGAGCCCCAATGACCCCTGCGACCACCGGGCCCATGTTCAGGCCTGGGGAGGGACGGGGTTGAGAGTCAGGGACCACCCCCACACTCGGGGAAGAGGGGAAAAGAGGAGTGAGGGAGGAAAAGAAGGGGTGGGGGGTGAGATGGGAAAAGGAGGGAGTGACAGGGAAAAGAGGAATGTGGAGGGGAAAATGGGGAAGTGAGGGGGAAAGGGGAGGTGAGAGGGGAAAGGGGAGGTGAGAGGGAAAAAGGGGAGGTGAGACGGGGAGGGAGAGGTGAGGGGGGAAAAGAAGGGGTGAGGGTGAGATTGGAAAAGGAGAGAGTGACAGGGAAAAGAGGAATGTGGAGGGGAAAAAGGGGAGGTGAGGGGGAAAGGGGAGGTGAGGGGGAAAAGAAGGGGTGGGGGTGAGATTGGAAAAGGAGGGAAAGATTGGAAAAGAAGGGGTGAGGGGAAAGGACAGGTGAGGGGGGAAAAGGGGGACAAGAGGTGAAAAAGGGCAGGAGGGGAGAAAAGGGGATATAAAAGGAAAAGGAGGGTGAGAGAGGAAAATGGGGGATGAAAGTGAAAAAGAAGAGGTGATTGGGAAGGGGATGGGGGTGAGAGAGGAAAACGGGGTGCAAGAGCCGCCAGCACAAAGCCATAAACAACAGCGTGGGCTGGCTGGAGGTGCAGAGGGGCGTGCAAGGGGCGTGCAAAGGCTCACCAATCTTCATCTGGAAGTTGTTGAAGGAGTGCTCGTTGATGTACTTCATCTGCTCCATCAGGTGCATGGCGTAGTCGGCCAGCGCTGCGATGTGGCTCCGGCCCTCGCGGTCGTAGGTGGCCGCGTTGAGCCCCGATGCCGCCATGTAGGTGCTGCCGATGGTCTTGATCTTCTCCAGCTGCCGGTACTTCTGCTCGCTGATGATCTGGGGGGGACGGGCTGGGGTCACCCCCGCAGCGCCTCGACGGGGCGATGGGTACCCCGAATCCTGCACCCCGTCCCGTGGCTCTGTGAATGCTGTTCCGTGGCTTTTCCAGCACCCGGCGCTGTGGCTCCACAAATTCTGCTCCGCAGCCTCTCCAGCACCCCAAGACCACATCCCCTGCACCCCAACCTCCTCCATGGCATTCTACAACCCCTGCCACACCCCCTGCACACCACCTCCTGCATCCTGTCCCAAATATGGGGCTCTGCAGGCTCTCCATACCTGGTGCATCCCATCTTGCACCTCATCCGTGGTGCTCCACAGCCTCTCCTGCAACCTGTGGCTGTTGCAACCCCTGCACCCCATCCTCATCCACGGTGCTCCACAGCTTCTCCAGCACCCCTGCACACCATCTCCTGCACCCTGTCGCCAAACCTGGCATTCCACAGCCTCTCCAACACCCCATCTTCCTGCACCTCATCCTTGTGCACTCCATCCATGCTGCTCCACAGCCTCTCCAGCAGGCCCTACAACCGTTCCTGTGGCTCCACGAGAGCTGCTCCGTGGCTTCTCCAAGGATGAAGTACATCCTGGTTCCTCATCCCCGCTGCTCCACTGTGTTCCCATGACCCCGTGACCACATCCCCTGGACCACAACCTCATCCCTGTTGCTCCACAGCCTCTCCAGCACACCCTGCACCCTTCCTGTGGCTCCATGAGAGCTGCTCCGTGGCTTCTCCAAGGATGAAATACATCCTGGTTCCTCATCCCCGCTGCTCCACTGTGTTCCCATGACCCCGTGACCACATCCCCTGGACCACAACCTCATCCCTGCTGCTCCACAGCCTCTCCAGCACGCCCTACAACCGTTCCTGTGGCTCCACGAGAGCTGCTCCATGGCTCCTCCAAGGATGAAGTACATCCTGGTTCCTCATCCCTGCTGCTCCACAGCCTCTCCAGCACACCCTGCACCCTTCCTGTGGCTCCATGAGAGCTGCTCCGTGGCTCCTCCAAGGATGAAGTACATCCTGTTCCTCATCCCCGCTGCTCCACAGCCTCTCCAGCACCCCGTGAACCCCACCCGCTGCGCCCCATCCCTGTGCACTTCACCCCCTTGCCCCTTCTCTGCCCCAGCACCTCATCGAAGTCAGCGATGATCTCGTTGAGCAGCCGCAGACACTCCACACCCTCGTTGTTGGCCTCCAGCTCCACGTAGAACTCGGAGAAGTTGCTGATGGAGGCAAACATGACGGCCACGCACTCGCAGGACTGGTAGTAGAGCTCGTCGTTGCGCCGCTCCCGCGCCAGAAAGTGCGCGGCCACGTCCTTGGGCAGGATGTTGTGCAGCAGCCGCCGGTTGTAGGCCTGCAGCTCCTCCATCTCCTCCTTCTCGCCCGTTGCCTGTGGGCACAGAGCCAGGTGGGAGATGCCGCAGGACCCCACGGCTGCCCCGGCATCAGGGTGTGGGGAGGGGGCTGATTCCAGCCCCATGGTCACCCCAGTCCTGGGGTGTGGAGAGCGGGTTGTCCCCAGCCCCATGGTCACCCCAGTCCTGGGGTGTGGAGAGCGGGTTGTCCCCAGCCCCATGGTCACCCCAGTCCTGGGGTGCAGGGAAATGGTTGTCCCCAGCCCCATGGTCACCCCAGTCCTGGGGTGTGGGGAAAGGGTTGGTCCCAGCCCCATGGTCACCCCAGTCCTGGGGTGCAGGGAGGGGGTGGGTCCCAGTCTCAGGATGCAGGAAAAGGGGTCATTCCCAGCCCTCCCCACACCTTGGTCATACCTGGAGCTTCCAGAGGAAGTCGAGGCGGGCGGTGGACTCGACCTGCTGCGCGTGCAGGTACAGGGCGAGCGCGAACACGGCCAGGACCACGGGGGTCACGTAGCGCAGGGCCACCTTCCCCTCTGCCGGGCTGCAGGACCCCGAGGACCCCTGAGGTGGGCTGGGGGATCTGTCCCTGCCCACCCAGAGATCCCAAACTGCACCCAGACCCCAAAGATCCACCCACCCAGACCACGGACACCAAATCTGCACTCAGACTCCAAAGTTCCCACTCACCCACCCAGGGCCCAGGTGTGTCCAGGTGCCCCCAGGTGTGTGCCCACGTGCCCCCAGGTGTGCCCAGGTGTGCCCAGGTGCGTCCAGGTGTGTGCCCACGTGCCCAGGGGAACCCCAAACATGCACCCAACCCCAAAGATTCACCCACTCATCCAAGAGACCCAAAACCTCCACCCAGACCTCCAAGATGCACTCACCCCCTTCAGGGACCCCAAAGCTGCATCCAGACCCCAAACATTCACCTTCCCATCCCAAGGACCCTAAATCTGCATGGTAGACCCCAAAGATCCACTCACCCACCCAAAGGAGCCCCAAATTTGCACCCAGACCCCAAAGCTGAACCCACACCAGAGACCCTGAGGCTGTACCCACCTCCCCGAGCTGCAGCATAGACCCCCAAGGGACCCTCCTGCTTCTGCCCACCCTCACACCCCTACACCCAGGTCCCCACTGGCTCCAGTTTCCCACTCACCACTCTCCCTGGGTCACGTTGAAGGGGGGCCTGTGGGGACAGGAGCCAGGGGTCAGTGGGGTGGGGACACGGCTCCAAGGTGGGGACCCCTGGGGGACCGGGGGCACTCACAGGGCGTTGGCCAGGACCAGCAGGTCGGCGTTGTCAAAGAGGGCAGCGTGAGGCCCCTCCACCAGCAGCAGGAACGTGGCCTCGATGCCCACCATGAGCAGCAGCTTCCCGATGCTACTGATGTGCAGGAAGACGGAGCAGGCCAGCAGGCTCAGCACCACGCTGTAGCTGAAGTACTGGGGAGCACATGGTGGGATGCAGCAGCACCCCAGGAACAGCAGATGGCACCCCTGGGATCTTTGCAGCAGCCTGGGAACCCCAGATGGCACCCCAGGAACCAGGACTGGCATTCCAGGAACCCCTGCAGCACCCTAGGAACTCTGGAGAGCACCCCTGGAATGCTGGATGGCACCCTGGGAATACTGGCAGACACCCCTGAGAGTACAGGCAGGCACTCCTGGAAATCCCTGATGGCACCCCAGGAACCTCTGCAGCACACTGGGAACCCCAGATGCCACTCCAGGAACCCCAGCCCCCCCCCCCCCCCCCCCCCCCCCCCCCCCAGGATGGGGAACTCTGCACCCGTGGGAACTCTGCAGCACCCCAGTAACCCCTGCAGCAGACTGGGAATCCCACATGGCACCCCTGGAAACACTAGCCAGCACCACAGGACTCCTGAAGCACCCCAAGAACCCCAGATGGCACCCAAGAACCATGGATGGTACCCCAGGAACCCTGAATGGCGCCCTGGGAACACCAACTGGGACCCCTGGAACACCTGCAGCACCCCAGTAATCCCAGACAGCATTCCAGGACCCCCTGCAGCACCCTGGGGACACTGGATGGCACCCTTGGGAACCCTGCAGCACCCCTGGAACTCCTGCAGCACCCCAGTAACACCAGACAGCATCCCAGGAACCCCTGCAGCACCTCAGGAACACTGGATGGCACCCTTGGGAACCCTGCAGCACCCGTGGAACTCCTGCAGCACCCCAGGAATCCCAGCACCTCCCCACGCCCACAGGGACCTTGCACCCCTGGGGACACTGTGCCAGCACCCAGCAACCTCAAGGGCTCAGTGCCAGCACCCACTGAGGACCTTGGACCCGAGCGACCTGTTCCAGCGCCCCGTGTGTGTGGGAACCCTGTGCTGGCACACTGCGCCCCAGTGCCAGCACTCTGAGGGACACTGAACCCTCTGGGACCCTGTGCCAGCATCCTTGGGGACACAGTGCCTGCAGGGACCTCATTCCAGCACCCTGCATCCTCAGGGAGCCTGTGCCAGCATGTTTGGGGACAATGCACCCATGGGGACCCTCTGCCAGCACCCAGGGAGGACTTGGCACCAGCAGGGACCCCTGTGGGCACCGTGCCCTGTGCCAGGCGGTGCCCAGGGCCACTCACCTCGGGGAAGTCACAGGCCAGCCCGTCACCATGGCAGGAGCCCGCGGGGGTGCCCAGGGAGAAGTTGAGGGCGCGGAGCTGGCAGGGCCCCACGGACCCGGGGGTGACGTTGAGCTCACGGGCGGCACAGTCCCGCAGGGCCACGCGGCTGCAGGAGAACTGGGGGGGCCAGAGGGGTGAGCCGGTGTCCCACAGCTCCCCACAGCCCCCCCAAAACCCCCCAGACCCCCGTGACCCTACCATGTTGACGAAGGCAGCGATGAAGACGAGGAGGATGGTGAAGATGGCGATGCCGGTGCTGCGGGCACGGGACTGGACGATGCCACGGGAGAGCTGCTGCAGGACGATGGGGAAGACCTGGGGGGGCACCAAGGAGCCTGTCAGGCACGGCCGAGCCCCCCAAAAACCCTCCCAGCCCTCAGGTACTCACAGTGACGCAGGAGTAGATGGCACAGATGAAGAGGATGGCAGCAAGGAGGATGAAGATGCTGACGTAGACCCCGAGCATCAGCGAGGAGCTGGGGAGAGGTGGGAGGTGAGCGATGGGGTTGGGGGATCAGAGCTGGTATTTGGGGGGGGGGCTGCAGCACTTACTGGGGGAACACCAGGATCTGGAGGCAGCAGATGAAGCAGAAGACGAGGAGGGTACAGGCCACATAGCCACCAAAACGGTCATCGACCTTCTTGGAGTACTGAGGAGACGGAGGTGGGACGGTTGGATGGAGAGAGGGGGGACCCCAGGAACTTCAGGGGGATCCCAAGGGAAGAATGGAGGTGGGACTGAGGGGACACCCATGAATGGGCTGGAGGGGAACGGGGGGAACCTGGGGGACGGGATGGAGGAAAATGAGAGGACCCCAAGGGATGCAGATGAAGGGGGACTGGGGACATCCCAGGGGGTGGGATGGAGGGGGTCAAGGGCAACCCTAAAGGGTGGGGAAAAGGGGGACATCCCCCCAGGGGATGCAAGAACTGGGATGGAGGGAAAGGGGGGGACCCCAGAGGGTGGGGAAAAGGTGGACAGGAACACCCTGAGGCATGGGATGGAGGGGATTCCAGGGATGCAGGGAATGGGATGTAGGGAGGGGAGCCCAGGGGATGGGAGGGGACAGGGGGGACCCCAGGGGATGGAATGGAGGGGGATGAGGTTGAGAAGGTGGATGGACCATGAAACCAGCACAGAGAAGACTCCAAGGGATGGAGGAGACATGGGAAGAGAGGACAAAGATGCTGATGAGGCCAGGGCAGAGGGGACTTCAAGAGACAGACGGAATGGTGGGTCCAGAACAAAGGGAACAGAGGGTCCCCCAACCTTCTTCTCCAGCTCAGGGGTCTGGAAGGTGAGCAGGAACTTCTTGACGTGGTCCTTGCGGAGCTGGTCGATGCTGCGGGCGTCGATGGCCCGGCTCAGGAACTCATCCACCTCGTCCTCAGGGTTGAGGGCCTCCTGGGCACCACGGCTGGGGAATGGGGGTGTCAGGACCCTCCCAGGCTCCCAGCTCTGCCCCAGGGAGGGGCTGGTCACGACCCCCACCCCGGCAGCCCAGCATGGGAGCACTTACTTGTCCTTGCTGGAGTCATCGATGCCCTGGGAGACACAAGGGGGGTGTCAGAGACACTGACAGGATGGGGGCAACCCTCGTGAGTGACAAGGAGACGGGTCACCCAGGATGGGGGACAGAGTTCCAGGGGTAAATGGCACAGGGGGGGGTCCCCAAGGGTTTTTGGCAAGGACAAGAAGGTCCCAGGGGTCTGCAAAGGGAGGATGGAGGGGCCATGGGGGGCTGTCTAACACCAGTGAGGATGGGAGACCTCTGAGGGTGCCCAGGACTGGTGAGAACAAGGAGGATCTCCAAGGTCTGCTGAGCGCCAGGGGCCACCCAGGAGCTCCCTGAGGCCCGCAGGCAGCAGAGGAAGCCACGAGGACTGCGGGCAGGGCTGGGGAAGCCACCGACAGCCACGGAAGAGCAGCGGGCGGCTGATAGCACCGTGGTGAAGGTCCCTGTGCCAGTGCCCTGCCCGGGGCTGCTCACCATCTGCCGGAAGGCCTTGGAGTCCTTGGTGCGGGAGAAGGAGCGCTCGGGCACCCAGCGTGGCACCAGCCCCTCGGTGGAGTTGGCACGAGTGCGCTGCAGCTTGGCCAGGATGGCTTTCTCCTCCTTCTGCAGGGTGACGCGGCCATGAGGGGGGTGACCCCAGCTTGCCTGCACCCCCGCTGCCCCTCAGACGACCCCCCCCCAACTCACGCGCTTCTGGCTGCAGCCGACAATGAGGAAGGTCTCGATGTTGTGCTCCTTGAGGTAGGCGTTGCGCTCGCCCCCGTGGCCCGGCTCCACCTCATAGTCCCCGTTCAGGTACTGCAGCGTTGCCCAGGTGATGTGGATGCGCCTGGGGACGGCGGAATGAAGGTGCTGAGCCCTCCCTGCCCAGTGCCCCCCACCCCAGCCCCCAGCCCAGCCCCCCCGCCCAGCTCACCCGGCTTTGCCGCCCGCTTCCATGTGGTTGGCGAGGGTGACATCGTTGGACCAGACATCGAACTGCCACTTGCGCAGCCCCAGGACGCCGCAGTGAACCCGCCCGCTGTGGATGCCCACACGCATGTTCACGTTCACCCCCGTCACCTCACGCACCAGCCTGCGGGTGGGACCGGCACCGTGTCACCCCCTCAGCACTCCATGGCCCCCCCGGGTGCCTCAAGGCATCCCCAAGCATCCCTTGGCCTTTCAGGATTCCCAGGCACCACAGCACTCACAGGCACCTGAGGCACCATGGCCCATCCAGGCACCCCATGGCACCCCCAAGCACCCCCACCCTGAAGCACCCCATGGCACTCTCTATGGCACCCCCAAGCACTCCATGGCACCCTGTGGCACCCCATGGCACTCTCTATGGCACCCCATGGCACTCTCTATGGCACCCTCAAGCACCCCATGGGACCCTCCATGGCACCCCCAAGCACCCTATGGCACCCTCAAGCACCCCATGGCACCCTCAGGCACCTCATGGCACCTTCAAGCACCCCATGGCACTGTGACCCAGACTGCTGTGTACTGGGAATGTGCCAGCACCAGAAACGGGACCTGTCCCCCAAGCTGTGGTGGCATCTGGGACTTGCCAAAATTGCAAGCCCCCCCCCCCCCCAAGCTTCAGTGGCACCAGGGACACACCAGTACCAGACACAGCTCCTCAGGGTTGTGGTGGCACTTGGGACATGCCAGCCCAGGAGATGGGCACAGCCCCCCGTACTGTGATGGCACTGGGGACACACCAGCACCAGGGCTGGTGTGCAGCCCCCCCCAAATTGTGGTGGCACCGGAGATGTGCCAGCCACGGGGATGGGCACAGCAGGGACACGTGCAGCCCCCCAAGCTGTGGTGGCACTGGGGACGGGCACAGCCCCCGGCTCTGCCCCACTCACGAGATGGCCTCGATCATGTCCACGCCCATCTCCACGCAGCAGTGAGCGTGGTCCCCGCGCGCCTCCGGCAGCCCCGACACGCAGTAGTAGCAGTCCCCCAGGATCTTGATGCGCAGGCAGTGGTTCTCCTGGGGGGCACGAGCAGGTTAGGAGGGCTCCAGGACCCCCCCAAAATCCCCCAGCCCCTCCACTCACCGCAGCCAGCTTGTCAAAGCGGGCGAAGAGCTCGTTGAGTGTCATCACCAGCTCCTGGGCCGTGCACTGCGAGGCCAGGCTGGTGAAGCCCTCGATGTCCGCGAAGAGGATGCTGCCATGAGGAAGGGCACGGGCTGGGGATGGCCCACACGCTGCCCCAGACACCCTCCCCTGGCGATGCCTCCCCCAAAGCTCGCCCGTGGCCCCGTCCCCACAGTACCTGACGTTGTCATGCTTCTGGATGTAGATCTTGTGGAACATCATGTCCTCCTTCTTGGTGTTGATGTCCTCCTTCATCTCCATGGCCACGTGCTGTGGCAGCACTGACAGCAGCAGCCGCTCCTGCAGCCACAGCAGTCCCGTCAGCACGGCCGGGGTGCTGCTGGACCCCCAGCTCAGCACGTGGACCCCCGGGATCCCCCGTCCCACCTGCTGACGGTTCTCCCGCTGGAGGTGCAGGCGCGCCTGGATGTAGCCGCGGGTCTCCTGGAAGGCCTGGCGCTGCGACACCTCGGCCGGGTAGTGGGTGCAGACCCCCACCACGTTGGTGCAGAGGAAGATCAGGGCATTGGCGCTGAGCTGGGGAGGGAGGTGGGCTCAGTGAGACCACCCAAGGACCCCCAGCCAGCTCTGCCACCCTTGTCCGCAGCGCAGAACCTTGGCTTTGGTATGGCGGGTGCTGCTAAGGGGAGGAGAGGGGGCTGCAAGGAGGGGGGTGTGGGTATGGGAACACGGGGGCTCGAGGCAGGAGGACAGGGGGTTCTGGGACACAGGACAAGGAGGGTGCAGGGGACAGGGTCAGGGGGATGTGGGGCACCAAAGGACATGGGGAAACAGGGCAAGGGGACTGCAGGGGCATGGGGGACTTGGGGCTGTGAGAAACTAGGGAACAGGGGATGCAGGGACGTGGGGACACAAGATGGGGGGCAAAGGGGACATGGGGACACAGGGTAGGGGGAGCAAAGGGGACACAGGGTAGGGGGATCACGGGGGCCTCAGGACACTGGGCAGGGGGATCATAGGGGCTTGGGGACACAGGGTAGGGTGGCAGAGAGGACTTGGGGACACAGGGGACATGCATAGGGTGAGTGTGGAGGACCTGGAGAGCCAGGGTGGGGGTAACATGGGGATGTGGGGATGTAGAAAACCAGAGCAGGGGGGATCTGAGGATACAAGAGCCAGGGGTACATGGGGTCCTGGAGCATGGGGGTCATGGGGACGCCCTCGGGAAGCAGAGGAAGTCAGAAAGCAGAGATGACTGCGGAGGGAGCTGCGGTTTCCCCCGTCCCCATCCCCCGGGAGCGGGGCCAGGGCTATTTATAGCGCTCCAGCACACTGGGACACTGGGAGCAGAGGCCTCATATCCCCTCCCCGGCCCCACCGCATCCCCCCGGAGCCCCATCGCTCCTGCCCTGAAGGGGTGAACCCTCCCCAGCGGGGCGGCCCTTCCCGTGACCCCGCTGGCCTCGGATGTCATTGTGTTCCTCGCCCTGTGCCCCGCGGGGACGGCACGTGGCCCTGGCCCTGGCCAGGCAGGGCGAGGGTGACGGTGACGAGCGGCTCTGCCCAAGGAGGGGGAGCTGCTGGGGCCGGGAACACTGGGCCCCAGGGATGGGGGACGCCCCTCTGCACCCCCTGTGCGAGCAGCACCCCTCTGGGAGCACCCACCGCCTCAGAGAGGCAGGACAGGGGACACTGGCAGTGTCCCAGCCCCCCTGGGTGACGGCCACTCCCCTGCCCTGGTGCCCTGGACTTGCGTCCCTCCTCGGGGGTTTCCGCCAACCCCACAACGGGGGCTTTGTGGGTGCCCCTTCCTCCCGGTGCAGCCCACAATGGCGGGTCTGTGCCGGGATGAGGGGCCCACCCCGCCCCACCACGAGACCCCAGCATGGAACCTCCCCCGGGGCCCCCTATCCCCGGGCAGCCAAGGGGCCCCTCCTGCATCTAGAACTTTCCACCAGCAGAAACATCAAGCGCAAAAAAAAAAAAAAAAAAAAAAATCCCATGTTAGCAGAGCGGGATTCAGGGATGGGAGGTCCCACCTGCAGGTAGGCGGGACCCCCCCCCGGGGCTCAGCCCCTCTCAGGTGTGTCCCTTACCTGCTTCCAGACGAAGGGGTCGGCAGCGTTGCGGTGCCAGGCGATGGCAAGGTGCAGGGTGGAGAGCAGGACCCCGGCCAGCACGGCCGCCCGCATCCGCACGGGCAGCAGCGTGTAGGTGATGTAGATGAAAAAAACGCTCCACCAAACGCCCTCGGCTGCGCTTCGGGGAGCCACGGCCACTGTCCCCAGTGCCTGCACCCCGGCCAGCAGCCCCAGCACCACGTAGCTCACCACCCACATGTAGTCCTGGGGGAAAGCGCTGCGACTGCACAGCACCATGAGGAGCAGGAACAGCGCCGTGGCACCGGCCAGCGCGGCGGCCGCCGGCACGTGGGGGGCACCGGGCAGGCAGAGGAAGAGCAGCATCACCCCGCAAACCAGCACCAGCACTCCCATCAGCACCGTCAGGCTGCTCTGGTTCATCTGGAAGAAGTAGCGCTGGTAAAGCCGCTCCAGTTTGGCCGACTGGAAGCGTTTGGAGCGGAAAACCTGGAGCAGGCGCCGCCAGCACTCGCCGGCCGACGGCCGCCCCCCATGTCCCCCGGCTCCCTTCGGCCCCTTGGCCTCGCCGTCCTCCAAGCCCGTGTCCACCGATTTGAGTCCCAGGTCGCCCGCGGGCCCCTTCTTGCCGTAGTGATCCTCCTGCCAAGTGCAGCGTAGCCCCCGGGGGGGTCCCGCACCCCGCTCCATCTCAGGGTCCTGCAGGCAGCTCATGTAGCGGGGGCCACAGAGGCCGGCTCGGGGCCGGGGGCCCTTCTTGCCGTTGCGCTCCCCCCATGCCGTCTTCCGCTCGTCCACCTTGGGCACCAGGATGCCGCTGAACCACGACATGCTGTGGGCACCGAGGAGGGGTCAGCGCTTGGTCCCCCACCCTGACACCCCAACAGGGGCCCCGGTGTGCACGGGGGTGCAAGGCCGTGCAAGGAGCGGAGGGTCCTGATGTCCCCACCACCAGCCTGGGGATGCAGAGCCCACGTCTCGGCTCTCCCACTGCCCCCATGGGCCCTGTGGGAACGGCCAGCGCTGGGTTCCCGGTGCCCCAGTGTCCCGTGCTGGGCGCCCGGTGCCAGAATCCTGGTGCGCAGCGCTGGGTTCCCGGTGTCGGGTTCCCGTTGTCCCGGTGCCCAGTGTCCTGGTGCCCGGTGCGTGGCCCTGCCGAGGCCGCTCTGAGCCCGCCCTTCCCGGTGCAGCGACCTGCGACAAAGCTGGGACCGACCCGGGCGTCCCGGCCCTGTTTGTCTTGAACGGCGGCCAACGCGTTTTACCGGGCACGGCCGCCCCGGGGCACCGGGAACCAGCCGGGACGTGGCAGCCGGTCCCTGCTCCGGGCGAGCGGCGGTGGAGAACGGCCACCGGGAAGGGCCGGCCCCGGTGGCGGCGGCCGCCTCCCTCCTCCCCTCCCTCCCCTCCCTCCCCGCTTCGGGCACGGGAGCCCCGCCGAGCCCGGCCCGTACACCGGGACCCACCAGCGCCCTCCGGCCGCCGCACCGGACGCTCCCACCGCACCGGCAGCTCCCGCCGCACCAGACCCCCCCCGAGTACCGCGCGGCCCCCCGGGGCCGCACCGCTCCCGCCGCCCGGGGGCCCGGCCCGGTGTCGCCCCCCCGCCCTGATCCCAGTTGCCGTCCCAGTCCGATCGCGGTCCCGGTCCCGGTCCCGATCCCCGACGCCGCCGCCGCCGCCCCGATCCACCCCCCCCTCAGCCCCTCCCGCCGCTCCCGGTGCGCCCGGGCGGCCCCGCTCACCTCCGCCTCCGGCGCTGCCGGCCGCGGGGCCCCGCGCCCCGCCACGGCCCCGCCGCCGCCCGCTCCTACACGGCGGCCGCGCCGCGTTCCCGCCGCCCCATCTCGCCCAGGCCGGGCCCCCGGTGGCGGTGGCGGCCCCGGTCCCGGTCGCGGCCGCGCAGCCCCGGCCCGCCCCGGCCGGTGCCCGCCCCCCCTCCCCCCCCCCCCCCCGCCCGGATCCGCTCCCGGGCGCTCCCGGCCGGCGGCCTTAAAGGCGCAGCGGCGGCGGCGGGAACGGCCCGGTACGGCCCGGAGCGGTGGGGGCGGACTCGCACCCCCCGGGGCCGCGCACACGCGCGCGGACACGGACACCCGCACCGGCATGGCGGGGACACGCGCGGCGGGGCCCCCCGAGCGTGTCACTTGCACACCCAGCCCCGTGCCCCCGGTGCCCGCCCCGCGCACATCCCGGTGCCCCCGTTGCACACGCAGGCTCTGCACACCCGGGCACACGCGTGTTGCACGAACACGAATCCCCCTGCGCCGCCTTGCACACACCCCAACGCACACGCGTCCCCTTGCACACGCACACACAAGCCCTGGCACACGCGTTCCCCATGCTGCACACAGGTATTGCACATACACACCCTCCTTGCACGGTTACACGCCCTCGCACACGCACACCCTTGCACACTCAGGCAGCCCCGTTATGCACTCACGCATAAACCCCTCTATATGTGCGTGCAAACACACGAATCCCCGTGTTCGCACACCTGTGCAACCCCTGAGGTACAGCAGGGACACGCAGGTGTGGGTGCACGCAGGCAGCTTGCACACGCAGCCCTTGCACACACGCAGACGCTCAGGGGGGCACGGACCCCCTCACCCACGCCCCACACGCTTCACACACACACGTACACCCACCCCTTGCACACTCACCTTCACACGTACACACACCACCCCCACCGTCATACACACAGTCCTTGCACACCCCCACTATACCCCCCTTACACACTCACAGCCCCCCTTGCACGCACCCTGACCCACCTCTTACACACTCACAGCCCCCATTGCACTCACCCTGACCCACCCCTTACACACTCACAGCCCCTTGCACTCACTGCGCTCCACCCCTTACACACTCACAGCCCCTCTTGCACGCACCCTAACCCACCCCTTACACACTCACAGCCCCTCTTGCACGCACCCTAACCCACCCCTTACACACTCACAGCCCCTCTTGCACGCACCCTAACCCACCCCTTACACACTCACAGCCCCTCTTGCACGCACCCTAACCCCCCCCTTACACACTCACAGCCCCTCTTGCACGCATCCTCACCCTCACCCACCCTTTACACACTCACAGCCCCCCTTGTTTGCACCCTGATCCACCCCTTACACACAGCCCCCTTGTTTGCACCCTGACACACCCCTTACACACACACAGCCCCTCTTGCACGCACCCTCACCCTGACCCACCCCTTACACACTCACAGCCCCCCTTACCCACACCCTGACACACCCCTTACACACTTGCAGCCCCCCTTGCACGCACCCTGACACACCCCTTACACACTCACAGCCCCCCTTGTTTGCACCCTGACCCACCCCTTACACACTCACAGCCCCTCTTGCACACACCCTGACCCTGACCCACCCCTTACACACTCACAGCCCCCCTTACCCACACCCTGACACACCCCTTACACACTTGCAGCCCCCCTTGCACGCACCCTGACACACCCCTTACACACTCACAGCCCCCCTTGTTTGCACCCACACCCCCCCTTGCAGACGCCCCCCCATTTCCACGCACCCTCATGCCCAGCTTGGCACAGGGCCCCCCCCTCACTGCGCTCCCCACCCCCCGGTACCCCCACGAGTGACCGTGGCACCGGCCCTGCCCTCCCCGCCGTGGCGGAACCTCCCCGTGCCCCCCCCCTTCCCTCCCCCGCAGCGGCGGCGCCGGGCCCCGGGGAGCGCTGATTAATCATTAATTAGGAGCCGCCGGCGGGGCCGTGTCCCTGCGGCCCCACGCGGAAGTCCCGCCGCGCGGGGGGTGGGGGGGCCCACGCTGGGGCTCCGCGGGGCTCCCGGTCCCCGTCTCCCCCCCCCCCCGGTTCGCGGTCCCCGTCTGCCCCTCCGGTCCGGCGACGCTGCGGCACCGGAACCGGCCAGCACCGTGGGCATGGCGGGGACACGGGGCG